>NC_091742.1:84013426-84225926 GCF_043380555.1 Nothobranchius furzeri
TAAAATTTAAAAAACTGTTAAAATTGTAGGAAAGAACAGGTATTCCAGTCTCTGACAACCAGGTTGCAAATTTTAAAATCACACAGCGCCTCCCATCTAATCTCATACAGACACATAAATGCTACCATTCACAAGCAGGGCCTGATGTTGAGATTCAGTGACTTACAAAAGGACTCTCGAGAATGTAAACCTGCTATTAGTGGACGACAGCTCTCCGGTGTGGGATAGAGATTTCAGATAAACAAAATAAACAGAAACATCCCAACAGTCATCCTGAAACACACAAATGGAACAGAGGAACCTGTTAGATTTGATCAGACTTCTCTTTAACCTGACAGAATTCTACTACAACTAAAATAATAACTGAGCGATTTTGGTTCAAGTGGATTTCATCCAAGGGTGTTTCAGCTCCAGTACGTTGTTGAAGAAGATGGATTACAACAAGTTGTTTGTGATTAAAACTGACAGCTGAGGTAGTGATTTAACCAAGACAGAATGGAAAAACATATTTTTCTCTTGGACAAAACATTTGTCTGGAAAACAGGGGTTCATGTCACAATTAGGGGAAACATTTTACCGAAATAATCCTATGAAAGTAAGAGGGGAACTGAATCCTGGGATGTAAGTTTAAACCCGTGTAGATCTCTAAAGAAGATTTAACAACGTCCTCCAGTGCACGTCACCTCAGCCAGGAAGTCAGCAACGAGCAGAAGTTGTTTAAGCGTCTGAATTGATGTTTTTGCCTCATGAATACTTATGGAGGAGTGATCTGATTGTGTCGGCAGCAGGCAGCAGCGCTGCCCTACAGTTGCTACCGACTTCCCCTGGAGATGTTAAGCAAAGAGCTGTGAGGGGACGACTCGGCGCTCCCCTGCTGGAAAAATCAGTTCAGGAGTCAAGAATTTCCTTTAGGATGCAGGTGGATGTCTGCACACACGCTGGGCTGCACAGTACATGAATAATATGGAGGCTCCGCGGTGTCATGCATTAACCATGGGATAGCATCTCTAAGCACTGTGCTAACGTAAGGATGTGAAATGTACCAAACATGACACCTAAAAGGGTTTATGTTATGTTTGTTTTGAAAGTATCACACATGCATGCGGTTCTGCCGTAGACATAAAAGGATTAATCAGATATGAGACCAACACAGGCATTAAACGGTTTGTCTCCACTTGGCTGTCGATAACACGTTTCTACGGCTCTAACTGTGGCAGTAATTCGAGGATCTGCTGACGTCTACAAAGCCGGAAATCAGCTGAAGGGGAAGGAGACAAAAAAAAAGCATAAACAAATCCCTTCATCGTATTTCCATATCAGGCTGCACTCCATTTCCCACACTCCGATAGAGAATGGTGGGGGAGAAAAGGCGCTGCCAACTTGTCAGATCTGCTGCCAATTCCAAATTACATTTTCCACCACTCATCTGCTCAGAGCCCACTTAGAGCCAGCTCATTTCTGCAAAGTCACCCAGACATTTTCATGTTTACATTTGTTCGGCGACTCCCCCCTCGTTTGATCTCATTCTGCTTTCTGAAAAAGGCAGCGAGTGGTCTCGACACTTTGTTCGTAAACGACGATCTTCCCGTTTGGATCTCAGCACACGGGTGGAGGAGGGAATGCTCTGTTCATTTGTCTTATCGGAACTAATGGATTCTTCTCTCAGCTTTTCCTTTGTATTGTGATAAATGCTTGTTTTTGTCAAATGAAAACACAGAAAACATGAATACAAGGAAATGTTCAGGGTTGCAAAGGAGGAAGAGAGGAAAGGACACTCAGTGAGCACGATTAGAAAGAATAGAAGTTTGCAACCATAATTATTTTTCATGACAAACAATAACACACTAGTTTTAATTCTTTTTTACTCTAATAAGGAAAAACTCCTGCTAAAGGCAATAGGTTACAGAACTGAAACGTTTAAATACTGAATGTAGTTAAAACGCTCTGCAAATGAGCTGCAAGATGATTTCTAGGTTTTTATTAAAAGGCTTCTCATCTAGACTTTGGAAATCTTTCCAGGAGGATTTTTATGTGACAGATGTGGCCTAGCAGGTGTTCGCTCGTTTTGTCGGGTCAGGTACACTGTAAACCCAAAAGTTCAAAATAATTAAATATATTGAGCAGATAAAAGTCATAATAAAAAATGTTTTTAGAACTCAAATGTGTTGAGCTTGTTCAACCTTTTCCTTTTTTAAGTACATAGAACTCAAATGTTTTAATTAATCTGAACTATTTCTTTTTTTAAGTAAGCATAACTTTAATTAATCAATAAAAGACAACTTAACTCTAATGATTAACATTAACAAAAAAATGATTGATTTATTATTTTATGTTTCTATATCAGTGGTTCCCAAAGTTATTTAGCCGTGCACCCCCTTCTATGTCCCGACCATGTCAACACACCCCCTATCCCCCACATCAGGACATGGCTATAAATATATTATATATATATATATATATATATATATATATATATATATATATATATATATATATATATATATATATCAGACGTCAAGCTAAACAGTAACAGACAGGGCAAAAAAAATATGATCGACCTTTTTCCCCATCACTTTCATTTTTAAATAGTCATCAATAAACATTCAATACCATTACAATTTCTGTTTTCTTCATCCCGCTCCTGCCCGCTCCCGCTGAATTTCTGACCATTACCGCCCGCAACCGCAGCGTGTGTGTTACACTCCCGCCCGCACCCGCAGTGTGCATGTCTACTCCCGCCCGCAACCGCAAAACTCAGAGAAATTATTACCTCACAATAAAAGAGATGTATTGAGTTTGTGTCCTCTCTGGTCCTGGAGAAAACATGCCATTTTATAGGCTATACCAGGGGTCGGCAACCCGCGGCTCTCTGTGCTTGTAAAATAATGAATGGATATTTAAATAAAATGTTTTATACTTTACTTAATTAATTTTATATATGTATGTCAATTCTAAATGTAAAGATTGTCTGCGTAAACCTGAACAGTTCCAACCCGGTCTTACTGAGAGACCGAGTTGACGGGTCACGCTTGTGCGTAATCATAGGCGCTTTCTGAGCTGAAGAGGATAAGAGATTCTGGGATTCTCCTGACAGGCTCCTGGATGTGTCGCCACATTGGAGACAGGAACAAGCGCTATTCAGCCAAAGTTTCATAATCAGGGAATATTTTCTAAGTGACACGTCTCTCTGAGAGACAGGGTTTGGAAAACACTCGCTTCAGTGGGAGGAATCTTCCCGCATGTGCTCTGGTTCTGTAATGCGCTCCAAGCCCCTCTCCACATCTTCAGCTGACTGTGCACCGTACGTGCGCGCTGACAGTGAGCTGCGCTGAGCAGTGTCCAGCTCAGATGTTCAGATGGGAATCTTTTCTTGGGTGATTTAGATACATCTGCGATGTGCGTAATGAATAGAATGTCAGGTCGTCTGCATATGTCGGGGTAATTCTTTCTACTCTTTCTCCGTCAAAATAAACGGTCAAATACGGGATATATCCGGTCAAAACAAGCCCTGCTTTTGACTGTTTTTCCATGACTGTAAATGAGGGAAAAACAAATTGATCGGATCCTGCACGTCTTTTAACACATTGGTCAGGATTGACGCACTTTGTTTTCATTTAGTTTTTAACCCTTTAACGCCGATGCGTCACCAGGATCACCGGTGACGCATCGGCGCATGTGATTTCAAATAACTCCTCGCTACTTAAACTATAAAATTCTTAAAAAATACAAAAAGGAGCTACTGTGTGGTTCTTAAAGGGGTAATTAAATCAAGGCCGTTTCATATTCTATTCTCCTCTGTAATCAGGCAGTGATCGAGATCGCTTTTCTAAGAGAGACCTGATCGGAGAAAGTCCTCCAAATGTCTGACTTGCCTTGCTTTGGTTTTTGTGTCATAAGACCTTGTTTCAGCTTCTTTTCAACATCAGTTGCCGACTCCATTATACTCATCCCGATCCCGCACGGTTTCTTTTAGCCGACCCGCAAGATTTGTGTTGGGTCCCAATCCCGATGCAGCTAGGGCACATGCGGAGGACACACACACGTGTGCGCGCGCAAAATGTAATTGTTTTCAATTACATTTATTAGGCCCACTTACATTTTCTTCGGCCCACCCATAAATGAGTTTCTGGCTACGCTAACCCCAAAATTCCTCTATCTCCGCTCCGCTCCGGCACGAACTCTGCAGCAAAAACGGTCCTGTTGTAGTCAATCAGAGCTGTTCCACTACTGCGGCCGTGCGGCGCAGTGCACCGCCCGCCGTTCCGCCATCCAGCAAAAATAGGATCGATTCTATTTTTGCCGGACGCCGGAGTACCTCCGCAGTCAATAGACAGAAACCACAACCGCCCAACAAGAAAGGGAGCAAGCACAATTTCCGTTATTTCACAATAAATTGATAAACAAAAAGCGTTTTTTGTTTCATATGCAGACTTCTCTGAGCTCCGCAGCCATTACACTTTTCACCTCACGAACCCCCTAGCGACAGCTCACGCACCACACTTAGGGAATCCCTGTTCTATGTTATTCCATTTGTCTTTACGTCAACCCTAAAGTGTGTCTGATAAAAAGACTTGTATCTCTTTTAAAAAAAATTGTGGATTTCCAGGAAAAACAACCACAAACTAGCAATTTTGATGGATTGCAGGAACAATAAACAACTGCTGGGCATGGTGCATTGTAGGTAGTCATATTTTCAGTTATTTTGCTCTTTTTGGGGTGTTTATGCATGTTCATTGTGGAGGATTGTTGTTCTCAGTTATTATTTCATTCAGTGTTGCAGATGTGGTGTTACGTTTTGTATCATGTTGGCCCCATAAGTGAGGAGGTTGGTCAAGGTAATGCTGTATGGCTGTGCCGTCCCACTTTCATTGGCTGTTAGCATCTAGGGGTGTGTGAGTCAAAATCTGGTGTTAGTTACTGCCTTCACCAGCCTGTCACATTGTCACTTTTAAGTAAATTAAGCTTATTTGGGTTAGGGTTTAATAGGTCCATTTAGAGTTCATATAAGTTATATTATTTAAGTTAGTAAAAACATGTAATAAAGTTCAAATAAAATAAAATATGCAAGTTTAGTGAAATAAAACTTTGTAAGTTGCTTAAGTGCTAAGTTATAGGTTGGAGGTAGTTAAATGCTTTCATTTTATTCAGGTCATATTTTTTAGGTTATATGGTAAACATAGTTTTTAGATAAGTTAACTTAAAAATTATTAGATAATCAGTTTCCTCATAAATTTTGAGTTCAGTGAACTTATTCGGGTTTACAGTGTAGGGATCAGGGACTACTACACAACACCCTTGGATTATTGCTCTCTGATGGGACTCATTATCCTTCAGATCATTTACAGCTGGCGGGAAATGTTCATGTTTGCGACTCAGGTCTAGGATTCACGCAGGTTTACAAAACAACACACTGCAACACACAAACACACTTAAAGCTACTGCCATAGCACTGATGATTAATTCCTTTTGAAGACTTGAAGTGACCTGTCTGGCCTTAACTTAATTCACTGCCATTGACAACTAAAGTCGTCATTTTAGCTCCAACCGTTCATTGCCAAAGTCGTCATTTGCGTGTTTTTACTGTGTGAGCATCGGAACGAGCCCCCGCGCCGAGGGAACAAACATCTCAGTTCTGAAGCCGATCTTCATCCGCACACGCCACATGATCAGGAAGCAGAAAATCCATGTGTTAGGAGATCGTTTTGGGCCGTTCCTGTAAAAAAAAGTGAGGCGCGAACCAGAAAAGCGTTTGCCGATCACAATTCGACAACAGATTATGAAAGAATGGATAACGCTTAAAACACGCAGATTCTTCTTGATGTAAGAGGTGAGTCTCCTCTTTGTTTTGGTTGTTTTTGCGTCGACATCATCCTAGCGCGCAACGTTCTGTCACTCTTATAAAAACAGTAAAAACATTGAGAAATGCTGGCAGCAAAGGCCTTTAGCAAGCAGGAAACGGCTGGCAGCGAATGAGTTAAGAAGTGGAATTTATGGCCAAAAGAAAATCAGTACAAGGAAATAAGAGCTTTATACAATAAAAAAAAACAGCATTGTTTTATCTGGGATTGGGTTTGCATCATAAACTGTGATCTCTATTACATCAGCTCAATAGATGTCTGTGCAGTTCCTAGGTCAAGTTTCTGGTTTGCTGGCTTCGATTGTTCTGATGTGTCTGAACTAGGAATTTCTATCCTCATACCTCATGGGTCCAGGTTAGCAACCCCGTTGCCTTCACCCAAGCTCCTTCATCGGGACCCCAAGGTGTTTCCAGGGTAATTTAGAGATTTAATCCCATCAGCTTGTCCTGCATTGATCTAGGGTACTTCTGCCACCAGGACATTCCCAAATTAACACCTCCAGAAGACAACCTGATCAAATGCCTGAACTATCTTCCTCTTAACTTGCAGGAGCAGAGGCTCTCATAGCTGTCTGAGCTCTTCATCCTGTCTTTAAAGGGGCATTTGGAAGTTTGACAGCCAAAACATGCATATAAATAATAAATTTCTTCTTAATACATTCTCCTGCAATGCCCTGGTCCTGTAGAATGAGCCCTGGTATTTTTACTGTGATTTCCTATTTTTCTGTAAAATCACAAAAAAAGAGAGCTGCTCGGGTCGAGCAGGCTGCTTCATACGCGTTCACACTCAAGCATAGCCCTCTGAACCGTTCTTAAATGGTACAGATACAAGTGACGTCACTGGTGCGTTAGCTTGCCTGGTAAGACGTTGGACTTTCATGCAGAAGAACAGGGTTTGATTCTGGATGAGAACATAGCTTATTTAGAGTTTCTTTTTTACATTAATGGTATATTTTTTTACAGTAAGATGCCCAAATTTTTATTTGAGACTCGCCGAACGGCATTCAATTAACAGATAAAAAAGATGTGGGTTCAACTTTCATTTTGGAACAATTTTTCAAGAGCATGCAGGACTGACCCATCATAAACCTTTGTCGGCTGTGCTGAAGAGGAAGGTACAGAACCAAATTATTTAATTAAGTAGCTGCGCGTTCTCCTGTCCTCTGTCCTCCGGGCCACACACACACACACACACACACACACACACACACACACACACACACACACACACACACACACACACACACACACACACACGGAGCTGACTGTCTCAGCTGTTATTTTCGTTAAGGAGTGTGCACGTACAATATGCGCGCCTCGTGCACGAGCCTCCTATTGAAGCTGCCGTTACGCTTTTGGCCTGAGGGGGCAATCGCGAGCATAACAATTCAAAACTCCGTAAAGTCCCTTTAAGGCTGCCATCCTGTGGTAAAAGCTTGTTGTTCAATCTCATGGCCATTGAGGAGGGTTGGAACATTAATTTACCAGTAATTTTGGCTTTATGGCTTAAATCTCTGGGTACATAGTGTCAACCTTCTCCAGATCTAAAAAATACAGAGTGGTTGGGCAAACCCACATGTTCCCAGCAAAGCAAAGAGCATGGTCAACAGGTCCATGGCTGTGATTAAAACCACACATCTCTTCATTCTGAGATTCAACAACTGGCCAGATCCTCGTCTCTTTAAGTACACCTGGAGACTGACGAGTGTGACTCATTTATAGTTGGACCACAACTATACCACGGTATACACCACTACTTCCTTTAAAAGAAGGACCCCTCCACAGGCACTCCTGCAAGACCATGAAGTGCAGTAGAGGTTGTGTCAGCCAAAACCATTCTACAATAATCAAAGCCTTTAGAAACCAAGGATGGATGAAACATCTCACCTCACTGATGGCTACACCCTTCTCCTGCACCCCAGACAGAACGAAGGCCCTCCCAGGCCTTTGTTACGAATGTGACGAATGTACGGTAACAACACAAATGGAAAACGTAACGGTCAAAGTAAAAATTCACCCAAAGTGTTTTATGAATTAGTCTCTGGGTTCCCTCTGTGAGGGGAGATGGTGTAAGTTTTGTGTTGGATGATAAGTGAGTCTTTATATCGTACATCATGCCGTTTCCTTGTGGGTAGACCCTCGGGTGTCGTGGTACTTAACACAGCGATGTACATGAATGGTCTCATAGCTGTGGGGCAGAATACATTACAGGGAACTTTCCACTGCGTCCCAGTGGACAGCTGCATATCAGAAGGCACGTGGGAGGGGGACGCTCACTCAACCATGGTTTGGTTTAGATCCATTAAAGTAACAGACACTGGTGCTCTTTAGCCTATTGACTGTCTTCTGCTGACTGATTCTCTTAGTAAGAGTTGCTAAGCCCACCGTGCAAACTGTTCTAGCCTGCTATATAATAACTACAGCAGATTTCCCACTTGGTTTTGACATAATGGGTTTCCTGTTCCACGCAGAAATAAAGAAAAGCAGGTTGATTAAATGGCTCAATAGACAGTTGCTCATGTCATTAATGGGAAGTAATGATAGAATCAAAATCCAGCCTCTGTATAATGTAAATGAACCAAAAATACAGAATCCTATAGGTTTTGATAAATAGTTATGTGTTGAGAACACAAAATAGCACTGTTATATGAAATAAATGAGGAATTAAATGTTAAAATGTCTCCTATCTTTAATCTAGTGGTATTACATGTAGAGAAAATTTTGGTTCCAATTATGGTTGTGTTATGTTATCGGCCAATGTTGGCCTTAAAATGTAGGCTAATATCGGTAAATATCAGAATTGGTTTTTACTCCTGCGGTGACCCGACTTTTACATATCATGCACATATTACTCATCAAACTATCTGGTTTCATCTTCTCTCTTTTAAAATTCCAAAAGATGAAAGATCTGATGTTTAGTTTTGAGATGTTTTAGTTTTTATTTGGCACAACTTGTGAATAATTAGGAATTTGCCCTGTGTAGTGAGGATCTGCAGTTTTTAGGCGTAGCTGTAGCTAGCAGCTAGCTAGCAGCTAAAACAAGCACAAGAATCTTCACCCAGGGCTTGCTGTTATTAAATGAAGGTCTCCGTAAATGTTTTATCAGTGTAACTACAATATACAGAAACAGAAAAAATACATCACTATTACACATTTCTTAGTGTTGCGTTTAGCAATTATCTAAGCTTTCGCAATTAGGTTAAATTAGCATGTGTATGCTAACATTGCATAAATTTTATCAACTAAGTAACTTTAACACATGCCCAGACATTCCCTAAACAAATCAATGCTAACAAAGACAAATGTTCTGCATGGCACATGGCACAAATGTAAAAAGCTAAATCAGCGTGTTCATGATCTGTTTATTGCCTTGTTTTGCCTAAATGTAAGATGTAAAAACACGGAATATACAGTAGGTCCAGCAGAGAAAACAGAAACTACATCAGTGATAGGTATGAGCTCAGGTGGGAGTCTCACTCTGTCTCGTTTCGCACAGACAATCTAACAAAACTCGTAACAGTGACACATCACTTTCTGCTTTCAAAACCTAAAACATTTTATCATTAATTCACTTGTACTACTTATTAACTTGTTAATCAAACTTTTTCCATCATGAACTTAGTAAAGCGTCACGGGATTATTACAAGGAGAATGTCATTCAGCTGTTGTAGGAGAAAAATATTAGAAATTAAGAGTTAGACCATATAGGATATAGAATATAAGCCAATATCAAGCATCCCTAGTTCCAAATTCTATTATTAAACTAAGGGTTAGTTACAGTGGTTTAGAATGTAAAACACCATTAAATGTTACATTTCATTACCTGCTGATTGAGACTGCATGATGAAGAGTCCTTCAGCGCCACACATATGAACATATAAATGTTTGTATATCTTAGCAATTATAAGTGAAATGAACAAAAAGCCTTTTATCTGAGCAGCAATGACATGACGTTTGACTGTAACAGTAAACCTTTATAATTAAAATGTTCCCACTCAGACATTCAAGGTCATTTAGCTTTTCTCTTCTTTTTAAACTAAATGTTTACAGACATCCTTACATTTTCAGCCATATCTAAGAAAAACAGTGAGATGAGCTTTTTATTCATTCCTTTTTGTTTTGCAAACACCTAAAAAAGGAAAACACCCTCTGAACAACATAAACCCAACATAACCAAAATGATAGAAAAATATATTATGAATATTTGACTTAAAAATAATACTGTTTCTGATTCAGATTCAACAGATTTGTTGAGCTGGGAATAAAGAAGGTGTTGTTTTTTTAAAGGTCAGCATCTGTAACGTAGTTATTGCAACGAGGGGATCACCACCATGCCTTAACATGAAAACAGTTCACACATTCAACTTTAATCAGTAGGAAGCATTCAAAACTGAAAATAAATAATTTGATTAAATCTTAAACTAGAATATTTTTGCACATAAGTCTATTTAATGGTGTTCATGGTCTAAATAGCGATGCAGAGAGAGTACTTGTCTATGGAAAGTTGGTTAAAATGGTGCCATTGTACAAGATTTAACGTGATTTTGTGACAGTTTGAACTGTGGGCTAATAAAAGTCAAAAGACTCGTGCAGTACATCTTAATGTTTAGCTCCATTAAAGGCTTTCTCATCCATTTTTTATCTTCTAATGACACAACTCCACGTGACTCTCTTCTAGCAATCAGCTGGTTGTTGTGAGTCTTTGAATTCATGGTTCTGTAGCTTCAGAACAACAATGGCAGATGATTCAAGTGCACACCTTGGGTTGCAGGACTGACTTCTGCTCAGTCTGTCACAGTCGTGTCCTTAGTCAGATACTTAACCCCCCTTGCTTGCTGATGGTGGTCAGAAGAACCAGTGGCGCCAGTGCTCGGCAGCCTCACCTCTGTCAGTGTGCCCCAGAGCCGCTGTGGCTACAACATAGTTCATCATCACCAGCGTGGAAATGTGTTTGTGTGAACTGATGTGTTGTGAAGTGCCTCGGGGGGTGGTAGAAGGTGCTACATAAAACCAAGAGGATTAGTTGGGTGAAACCAGAACTGTGAATCACCTCTTATCAGTTAATTTCCATTAAAAACATTGAATGTACACTATGAATATTATAGAGGGTTATACTGATGTAAAGCAGGTGGTTTCCAAACCTCTTACCGTATTGAAGGCTTGCAGTCTCAAACATGGCTGGTTGAACAATACAAATGGTGCATAATTAAGTCCGTAGCTTCTACAGGAGGCTGCTGAGCACTGGCCCAACTGGTCCCTCCAACCACCAGGAGGGTGAGGCGTCTTGCCCAAGGACACGGTGACTGTGACAGATGGGGCTCAAACCTGCAACCCTCCAGTCACGGGGCAAGCTCTTAACTCCTCTGCCACCATCGTCATGAATATATTATTAGAAAATGTCAGGAAGAGTTGCATGACTCAGAGTTGGGAACCTTTGCTACAAAGGGACATAGGCCAGCATATAATCCATGGAATATATTTAGGATTACATCTAAACTTGTTCCATTTAGACACTTTGTGATAAAGCTGGGCTTAATGCAACCCATTCTGCTTGTTAATTTGAGGTGTTACTTTCAACAAGTGTGTAGAAAGCACACTGTGAAGAAAAAACAGAGGCATTTTGTTTGTTGTGGCACCACTAAAGATGCACCATCTGCTTTATTCCACATCTGAACAGACTGTGAGCTTTCCAAATGAACATATTAACTACTTCCTGCACGTCTATGCACCCACGCTGGTCCATCCATCCATCCATCCATCCATCCATCCATGAGACATCAGCAGTGGCGGTTCTCCATCGAATTACTCCCCGGGCGAGGCCCCCTTTGAGCGCCCCCCACCACCACCACACACACCACCACCACCACCCCACCTGCACGCACACACGCATGTTTTCTACAAACAGGCATGTTTTATTAGAATGACTATTGAACATTCATTTTTCTAAGTTGCACATATTTACATTAATTACTATGAAGTTGTCAGAATGTAAAGCAATATACATTATATACTGTATCAAAATATATAGAATCAAATATACAAAAACAAACAATAACTAAATATTAAGAATATATGAACATAATAGATAATAAATATTCTAAATAGCAAAAATATTTCACACATAACAAACTAAAGATAATCACTGCATTGCACTTAGAACAGAAAACACAAACTAAAATTAAAACCTAACCTTGATGCAACGTCATCAATAATGTCGTCATATGAAATCTGCTCCCCTACTGAGTGATTGATACTAATCAGAGCCAGGTTAGTGAGCCGCCCCTGAAACATAGGTGACCTCAGGTATGACTTGATCAAGTTTTGAAAAGCTCCTCTCAGCTTGAGCCACAGTGACTGGCAGAGGAGTCCAAAAGTTGGGGTAGATCTCCAATAGATCTCGTGATCCATAATATTTTAGAATTGCCTCTGAAATTGTAATTTAAACTGACATAAAAAAACTATAGACTACCAAAAATGCCAACTTTTACAGAACAAATCACGTAAAAATAATCAGTGCAGCCATCTGCAATAAATAAACAGGATAGTTAGTGGTGACTGGGGAGTTCTCTTCTGCTTGTAGAGTTGTTTTATTTATTATCATGTGAACATGATCAACATGTGTTTGTTGTTGTTCAGGCAGGCCACAGGCTGCAGCGAGCATTTAACAAATCCTAGTTCGAATCAGTAAAAAACGATTCAAGGACTTTTTTCGAACCATTTGAATATTTGTTTCAATATTTCAGCCCTATTAGCTCTGTTAGCAATTAGTTGACTGCATTTAACCGTTAAAATCCCAGTTAACTGGTTCAAAAAATTGAAAACATGCATCATACCTTTATCTTTCTCCTCTTTTTTCTTTTTTTCCCCCTGAATGGGGCACCTGTTGGTTTTAGCCTTTTTATGTTCATCTCTTCTGTTTGGCTCCTGACTCAGTAAGTTTCCTTTAGTCAGGACTAAACTATTTGACCTTGATGGGGGGGGGAGTGACCACAAAATCGTTTTGTTTTTCCTTTTTTTATTCGGCCATTTCACACAATTCAGAGAAACCTGAAAGAATGATAGGCCTGTGTTTATGATATTATGAATGAAATATGGAAGAACGTTAAGATGTGATTGACTTTAGCCACGTTAATACAGTTGATTCAGCCCCTGCACGCTCATTTCATTTCATTTCTCATTTGGGAAAGACGCAGAGGTGAATTCCCCCGCCGCACCCCTCCCCTTCCTGTTCTTCATAGACACACGGTGCACGTGAACGTTCTCAGTCAGCATGAGCGTCTGCAGCTGCAGGGGGCGCCAACTTGCTGTTTCCAATCCAGACACTGTCAGATAATAGAAAACCTCGGTGCGGCGCAGATTTCCTTTTTTTTTTTTTTACTCAGCGCTTGTGCGCCCCTTTTGTGTCATGAAAAAATGCCGCCCCGGGCAACTGCCCTGTCTGCCCGTGCCTAAAACCGCTATTGGACATCAGTGTTTGAGGAACAAACAGACTCTCATTATCATCAGCTGTCTTTGTTTCAGTCCAGCCATGTGAGCGTCAGGCCTGCAGAATGCCATAGATAGACAGCTGTATGTTTAGTGAACGCATTTCGCTCAGACCTGCTGATTGGCACAGGTTAGTACCCCTGGATAGGCTGATTAATGTGTTCATTAGCTCCAGCAGCTCTTAATTGGATGCCTATTCGTCTTCATGCTTCATCAGAGGAGGCGAGCTGGAGTAGCACAGGTGGTTGCACATTACATCCACATTCACCCACCTTTTACAATATTCATGGAGCATTCCAGAAACCAACACCTATACATAAACTCACTGATGTGTTTAGCAGGGGGAACGAGTGCAATCGCGTCTTTACGCACAGGAACGTCAGACGCCTGAGAGGAACATGTGAGGCTGTCAATTAAAACGGCAGGTGTTTTAATGAGCTGAACGCGTGGAGGTGGGAGAGACGGTTTGCCACGATTAACATGAGATCTTCGATTTAAAGCCATGCTCAAAGGAAATCAACACGGCCTTGTTTGCATACACTCGCTGTGTGCAAAATGGAGAAAAGATGTATGATATTGTACAAGCATGAAGCTAGGAGAGCCGAGAGTAAAAATAATACAGGGTCAGGGGAATTTGTTCTCTCAGTTTGTAAAGTGGAAGGATTTGCTAAGGAACTTCATTCTGATTGGCCCCTTCACACTGGATTACGACTCCGCTGTGCCATCCAAGACCTGCATGACCTGTCGTAGCAGAGCTGGCTTATGATAAAGTGTGAAAGCCTTCGTCAGTATGACAGAAATACACTCTCAGTATCCTCCAAAAAGGCTGTCCTTACATATTCTGTCCTCACATGCTCTCAGAGCTCTACACATCAGCAACTCACTTGTTCAAGCTGGCTTTTGTATGACCTTCTTCACCTCTCTCTCTTTATTCTGCTCTTATTCCGCCTTTCTCGGGATCCACTGATTTCCCTCTCTCCTATTCATTTTCTCTCTCCCCTCTTTACATAAGTTTTTAATCACAATTAAAAAAAAAATCTCATTTAAAACATACTTTTAATCATTTTTTTTTATATTTTTAATAATTTAATCATTTTTTGTTTTTGTGAAGCGCCTCGTGATTTTTATGGCATGAAAAAATGCTTTAAGCAGCTTTAAGCTGGGACCAGTTTCCTTGCTTTCTGCAGCTAGGACGTCCAACAGAAACTTCAATCTTCCAGCTTTTACAGCCACTAGCATATTGGTTGATAGTCAATCATAATTAAATGTACTTTTGTCTAGAGTGGTTTCCATTTATAGCCTAAAAAAGAATAAGAGTAGCATGCTTAGAGAGGAGGTGTTCAATAAAAAAAAGCTAAGACAACTCCTCTTTGTCTTAGCTGTGTACCACAGTCCAGGGTAAGGTGGTTCATTACGTTAATTCTTCAAACTTTTGCACTAATGCAGGTTTCTAGTTTTACCCGGTATCCCTTTATTCCATCAAAAGGAGACATAAATGTGTTTTAGGTAAAATGTCTATGGAGTTTTAGTGACTCTACAATTACTAATGATGTCACTCTGTGTAGCAGTTTAGAACCGATCTGAATCCCCGTTTCACAGCCGGTGTTGTGTTCACTTCTGTCTCCTTTATTTAGATCCACTCCCTCAGCTCCTCACTAAAACAGCTCTACACCTGCTGCACATAAAAAAAATTGCAAATCCAAGCTTAACATCATGTCTCCCTTTACCCGTTTTTCTGGCGTGTTGAGAAATGAGACTATAAAACAGCATCACAAAACTTCTCCATGACAACCTGGTATCACTGGGGAACATGCTGCTGTGATGGTTAGATGT
This sequence comes from Nothobranchius furzeri, assembly GCF_043380555.1. Lineage (NCBI taxonomy): Eukaryota > Metazoa > Chordata > Actinopteri > Cyprinodontiformes > Nothobranchiidae > Nothobranchius > Nothobranchius furzeri. The sequence goes on from NC_091742.1 coordinate 84,028,602, forward strand.
TAATTTTTCAAACTGAAATGCACAAATACATTTATTAAACAGAACAGGTCCTATTTTTATTTTAGGTCCTAGCTTGTCTTTGTTGGAATGAAAAGACAGATGTGTGTGTAGAACCTAATGACTTTTTCTGTAGTTTCTTCTTTCTCAGAAAACAGATGGAGGAGAAGAAGGTGGGTCCTGGCTGTGAAGTGACCTAGGTTATGGTAGGGTGGAGGAAGGGAGGAGCTGCTTCTGCTCTGGACCAGGGAAGAGGTGCAGAAATAGCAGGATGAGGAGAGCAGGTGTAGCCCGGCTCTCATAGCGCTCACAGCATCTGCCGCTGGGCCAGTGAGTTACTACAGTCGGCCATGTTTGGCACATATGTGTGCGTAGAGAGGAGTAAAACCCATGGATGAGTGATCCCATCTCTTCACTCACAGCTCTCCCTGGACTCCCTCCCTCCTACCTTTACCTCTGCTGTCTCATTTTATTATCTGTGTGTGTGTGTGTGTGTGTGTGTGTGTGTGTGTGTGTGTGTGTGTGCGTGTGTGTTACAGTCAGCTGTCCCATCACCTTTACCAGCTCTCCTCCTGTCAATCATGGGTGCCTGGGCCAACCGTGCCCTCCACACAAGGTGATCCTTTCCATGACCTCATTTTATGTCAGATGCAAATTTTGTTATTATTCACACTGCCAGCAGGGAAACACATCTAACGTTAGCAACAAAAGACACACACACACACGCACGCACACACACACACACACACTCCCTGTGCTGGCCTCAGGTGTTGCACTAGGTAGATTTGATGGGTTAATGCAGCAGTAATAGCAGGCTAAAAGACTGGAACAGTGAAGGTTAGTGGACATCCAGGACAGAGGAGAGCCGATGGTGCCAAGCTGTGTCTCGGCCCAAACTGCAGGGATGATAGAGACACAGGACGGGCCTGTGTGTCTGGAACAAAAGAGATGAAGCAGCAGAGCTTCTCAGCAGGAAAAAGCTGGAAAAATAAGTCAGCGTCTGCATGCAGGGGTAGAATATTCAAACCGACAAAATCACTTTTCGATTCACTTGGAAAGACGAGGAAGACTGTCACCATGACCATCTACAGGGCTCTGAGATTAGAAGATCTGACAAATTCAGAATAGTTTGTTTTGACAGGTCAGCTGACTAATTTCCCACACCTGTCTATTTCACTGGTGTATTTCACTCTGCTGCCTCACATCTGGGTTCATTAGCTAATCACCACTCCTGAGTCCTATTTAGCTCCTTTTGTCACAGTTTATTTCTTTATTCTCACCTCACCTCTTAGATAAAATCATTTAGCAAAAACCTGCATCATCAGTCACAGTTATTTGCTCTTTCTAATGTTGGGCTATTGCAGCCTTCTTTAAAATTTAATCCAATCCATCAATTGGCTGCTTCTAAAACCAATAGCTAATGACAACATCCTAGAAAAATCTGCTTAAACAGTGGGAGCTCAGAGAATGTGTTAGGAATGACTTTCATCTATGAACACACAAAATCTTACCTCAAAATTAGTAAAGTTGACTAAGTTCTGGTCATTTGTGTGTTAGATTATGTTGATTGGTTGTGGTGGCCATCTTGAATTGGACTATCTTCAACAGCTAATCAGAAGTAGATGTTGATCCTCGTGTTTGCAACGCGTTATAATTGCATGACCATTGGTGCAGTTTGAAAGAATCAATCAGAAATCTGAGAAAATGTGTTTTATAGTCAATAGCTACTGTGGTAACATCACTTGTGTCATTGCAGGACACCCACAAATATCCATCTATAGGGCTGACTTCAAAAGTTAATTGATTATAAATGAACATCTAATAATAATTTTATAAAGTTTAATAAAAGTATGTCCATTTGGTTTGTTTTGTTCTGAGACAAACATTAAAACACGACAAAAACATTGTTTTATATGTTATTTTCAGTATTGGGTAAAGCTAATTAAGATCATTTCTGTAGACGCCTTAAAACTCACCTAAAAACTAAATTGTAGCTGCATTCTCTTCTTAGCCGATCCTCATTTCTGAAGAAACCTTGAAAGTTACATAAAAGTTGAATTGACAGATTTTACTTTTCATGTCATGAAGCCATTAATCTTCAGTATTCTTGGAAATTCTCACTTTTTAAACTGCGTTAAACTGAATCATACTTGATTCATTCTAAATTGATTTATTGGAAGAAACTGCTAGAAAAACAAACCTGTAAAGCAATTTAACATCAAAGAAAAAAGGAGGAGGCATTAAGACTAGCAGAATAACAAAAGCCTTATCCCGTTGCTTCTTCTCACCAAATAAACAACAAACAAACATATTAACTCCACTGCAACTCTTGGAGGATTGAAAGAAGATATAGCACAAAAACACCTAAAGTTTTTATTAATTTTCAGCAGGAGATTCATCTCCTCTCATCTAAAGCTACTGTCTGAGTAAACCATTACCGAAACAAACGCACAGCTTGAGTCTGAGGGAAAATAAACCTAAATGCACAGCCCTGAGGATCACGCCATATGGAATTTATTACCTCACTATGTTGGCTGCATGCTAATAGAGCTCAAAGGCTAACACAAACATCATAGCAGATTTCTGAACCAACACTGACTGCCAGTGTTTACACTCACTGACAGCCTGTCTTTACGAGTGCCAATCTGCATGTACAGACGCATGGAGATGCTATTTTAGCTCCCAAAACCACGCCGTTGTCCCCTACGGGAGACGTGAGTCTCCCCGTTAGCTGGGTTAGCGCCGCGCCATGATTCAAACGCCTGTCATCTCACTGTAATGATGATCCATCCGCGGCTATTACCACACTGTGGTTTCTCACTTCCAAAGCTGATTGTTTGACATGTGAAACATACATCAGCATAATCTGCCCCATTGCTCAGGTTTTATAAAAGAATGCTCAGAGCAGATCACGTGTGAGGATAGGAAGGGAGGGCTTAAAGCACACGGGAATGGGAAATGTGAAGAAATGTGGATAGAGTGGCTGGATTGATATCCATCTGAGCAGCAACTCACAACATAATGCCCACAAACTGCTGTGAATCATGCAAAATAACCAGTGTTTTTGAAATGAACACCTCCTCTCCAAGCATGATGGTCTTTTGTGTTCATAAAGCAACCCAAGCGGTGCCTTTCCTGGCTTCACCACTTCTTACTGTAAATGTGACCATTTGTACCATTTTGTAAAAAGTCCCAGAATTGTGTGACCTTGTTGAAACTGACGATTGACTCTACCTTAGCAGTAAAACTCCCACACAACCGTTCACACTTTAAAACATACAACCACAACACCCCGCTTGCTGGTAAAAAAAAACTCTCAAGTCACATCGACCAAACACCTCTCAGTGTGAAGGGGTGGATCCATGTGACTCTGGTGACATTCGCTGTGCCGCGGTTGTGGTGTTTTTGTTATTTTTCTAGGTTCTAGTAGTCACCGTTCTCTGTTACATTTACACTTTTTACATTCTGGACTTTGGTTCATTGTTATAATTGTTTTTCCTGCTGTTTATTTCTTCCTAGTTTACTTGATTCTCCCTAGTTGTGCTGGATGGATCTGTAATCTCTCACCTGGTCTACTTTCACTAATCAGCTCACCCAGTTTGTTTTATGTTCTCTGTTTGGTGTTTAGTGTTTAACAAGCACCTTGGATTATTCTTGCCTGTGATCTATACTCGTCTCACATCCAGTCCTGACAGAGTGTACCAACAATGACTCGTAAACCTCCAAGTCCTGATCCATAACAACTGAAGATGACTTTAAGGTATGTGAAACATCTTGAGGAAACAAGAAAACACGTCTAGTTGCCATTTCTTTGACTCGAACCAACAAATCCCACACAGCAATAATCCAAAACACCAATTAGACAGAAAAAAAACCATAAACTCTCCTTCACACTGGATGAAGATCCTGTTACAGTGTCTAAACTCAGCTCAGTCGTTGATGGTCTTCAGGCATGCACTGGCAATGCACCGGGCTCTCCATTATATACAACATTTTGAAAGTTCAGTGATAATTCTTGGCAAAAGTTCTTTAAATGTGTCAACTACTCTGAGGAGACTGAACATCACACCTGCTCTTTCATTGCTCCACTGGCTGCCTGTTAATTTTAGAAAACAAGTCAAGATCTTAATGTTTATCTTTCAAGGTATTCACGTTGGGGCTGGGCAAAACATCGATATTTTTTAAATATCTATATAATTTTTAAACAAGATACAAGATGACTTTATAACTTTATATCAATATAACTGGTCAAACTCCTGTGCTAGCAATTAGGCGCTATGCCAGCAACATGTTGCTCTGTCTCTAAGCGGATATTGCATGTATTCTCACAAGTTTGCTCAAACTGAGAGCCTCTGGGTAAATGTGCTGCTCTAAATTTTGCACTTGGCTTCCTGGTTTTTAATTATTTGAGGACGTTCAACACCAACGGAGTTCTGTTTTTCTACCCCGCTTGTGCGGACACGAGCCAAACCCCTCCCTCCCCTGTGTAATGAGGAAACATCTACGGATGGCAGGCGTGGCCAAATTACCTTAAATTTATTGTAAGGGTTTGAATAGTAAACTATAGGCTTAACGTTTTATTTTGAAGGTGAGCTCAACGGGTGAGAAATGTTGTTCCTGTTTCATTTTTTTCCGCTGCGGTTTGCTATGCTAGTAAATAATTCGCTACCAGTGATTCTGTTGAAAAAGTCAAGAGTTTGTAAGGCGTGGGTTACGGCGACAGTAGCCTAAAATAATACTGATAAAAGAGCAACCAGACAATCTGAGACATTACAGTATAATCGCTGATATGAATCAATACTGTTAGATTCCAGCCATGTTTGCTCTAATAACTAGGGATGCACCGATCAGGTTTTTTGCTGCCGATCACCGATACCGATATCAAAGAATGCTGATCACCGATACCGATCACGTGGATTGGCCAGAAATTTTCTACAACATTTTAATGAGTGCTACAAACTACATAATCTGGGAATAAAGGAAATGTAACCTAATCTAAAATGGTCTGTATTAGGGTTGTCACGGTGTAAAAATTTAACCTCACGGTTATTGTGACCAAAATTACCACGGTTTTCGGTATTATCGCTGTATTTTTTTTAAACGTGCTACATTTTCACACAATTAAATAAACCCTGTATGTCAGGAAATATTGTCCTCAGTTTGTGTCTAAATTTTGCCTAAAATGTGTTATTTTGTAATTATGTTGTTTATTTGTTTACATTTTTCCCCTTTAGTCTTTAAAATACCAATATTTGCCCATAACTTCTTATTTTATGTCTGTTTGATGTTATCATTTAAAAATATTAGATCAGATGATACGCAGTACTCAAGTAGCCTTCTAATCAGATACTTTTTTACCCTTACTTGAGTAATAAATCCTATATCAGGAAAATATTGTCCTCGGTTTGTGTCCTTCCAGTGAGCTTTGCAGATGTGGGAAAATGACATCAGGCAGTAATCGTTGTTAAATTCATAATTATTCTCGGAGAGAGACCAACTCTTATCTGTCCCTGGGAGCCCCGTAATGCATAGCGTCATTTCAACATGGGGGTGTCCGCGACACGGTTCATATGCAGGTAGCGGCGCTGCGGCTGCTTTATATAGCGACTCGTTGCGTTCTCCCTCAACCCAAATCCTCGGATCACGCATTTTAGCTAAAACGCTAACGTTAACTTGCCTTGCGTTGACTGTAGAGTTGTGGGTGATGGTCACGCAGATGTGTCATGAGATCTGAAGCGTTGCTGCCTTTCACAGACACTTTTTCTGCTCGTGATGCAAACAGGATAGCCGTCCATCTTCTATAAACTCCCTCGGCATTCTTCAAATATCCAAAAAATGCCCGTACTTCCGACTTTGTCTTCTTTGAGGGATAATAAATGTCCTCCTGAGCGCTGCCGTCTCCTCCTTTGACCATTATTTCAGCTTTAGCTTCAAGAAAGTTTTGGTTGTAAACAACAAAGTGCGCACGTGCTGCCGGCAACTTCAGCCCATGATACGGTGGCTGGTAAGGGTCACCGCGCCTACACCGCAGCCACGGTAATCCACCGAGATAATATAGTTTTTTTTAAAAACAAGAAGGTTATTATTACTGTCAACTTTTTTTTACCGGGGTTTACCGCTACACCGGTTACCGTGACAACCCTACCTGATCGGTTTGCTTTGATCTATTTTAAAAATTCCGATCAAAACCGATAGGGGCGCTATCGGCCGATTACGATCAAATGCCGATCCATCGGTGCATCCCTACTAATAACTCCACAGTGCATGACCCATGTGATCTTCAGTAGATGCAGTTACATCATCATACATTTGTTTAACATGATAGATTTTTTTCCCCTCTCGACATGATGTGGGCAACCTATAGATGAAATGTAAATAATTTTACATTCATTTAACATTAATTATAAACATGTTTATGTTTATGTATTTAGCAGACACTTTTGTCCAAAGCGACTTACAAGTGATATATAATATATAACATATAATTAAAAAGTGCCTGTGGGACATTTGATATACTTTTAGCTCTCAACTGTGTGTGTGTGTGTGTGTGTGTGTGTGTGTGTGTGTGTGTGTGTGTGTGTGTGTGTGTGTGTGTGTGTGTGTTAGCAGACAACTGTACCAGTGTTTCTAAAGCTCAGACTGAAAGAGAATAGAAACTAAGGTTAAAGTTTGACAAGAATTAAAACATCTTTATGCATTTAATCTACTGATTTATGTAATTTCTCACGACAGCTTGAAGTGAGTTAACTTGTAAATATTTTACAGAAGGAAAAATATCGAGATATATATCGTATATCGGAATTCATCAAAAATTTATCGAGATATAAGTTTTGGTCCATATCGCCCAGCCTCAATTTACGTCATTGCCCCCTGTTACATTCCAGTATTGCATCACCACACAAAAAGCACAGAATGATGAGGTCCTCAGGTCACCTGTATCTAGACAATCCTAGATCAAGGTGCGATCAGTAGGGTGATTGCCTTTTTTGCTGTCATGGCCCCAAAGATGTGAAATATAAACTGCCACCTGACCCACACACTATTACAGACCCAACTGTACCTTTTCTGTCAGGCTTTTATCACCTTTGGCTACTGAAACAGTATTTTTGTTTAGATCTGTTTTAATGTGTTTTTATTCCTATTAAATAGTTATTTTCCTAACTAGGTTTTACTATTTAAGGTGAATCTTATTGGCCACCTCTTTGGCTGCATAAAATGTGATTGGTTGGTTGGTTGGTTGGTTGGTTGGCCAGTGGGTACCCCCCATGGTTTAAGCTGCTGAGTGGAGTGTGTCCATGATTCTGGTAGTGCATCATGCAGCTTGGCCATTGAAGAAATAAAACTGTCATGTTAGCCTGATGTGATCATAGCTGCATCCTGATGTGGAACTCAGCCATGGTTTTGGGAAGGTGCTGTTAACATGAAGTGGTGAGAGTGCAGAAGACATGTTTCTGGTGCATGAAAAAAGGCAGGAAACCCAATTCAGTGAGCATGAAAAGGCTTGAATTATTAAAACTTAGCATTTAGGAGCCATGATGATGACTTTCTAGATGTGCTGCCATCGAGCCGTAGCCTGGCAAGCCAGACTAAATAAATGTATTATTTAGTCTGGCCATGCTCCATTGACGGCTCTCGGTTGTGGGGCGGGTTCTACCGTTGTCTTTCAAATGATCTCCGCATTCCACTGGACAATGAATGTGACATTCTCTTGTTTCACTCTGTTGCATCATCCCACCCACCAGGCATATAGAGTGCCCTGATTGGCCCACAAAGCGGATAAAGCTCTGTGATTTGTTCACTAAGCAGATAGAGCACTATGATTGGCCCACCATTATGGACCAATCGCAGCTCTTTATGTGTTTGAAACCCCTCTAGAGAGTTGTGATTGGCTAGCCAGAGTCCTGGTAGGAGCTGCTGAGGTTCCAATGGAGCATGCCTAGACCATTCTTTGCAAAGCAAGAATTTGGTCTAGTTCACTAGGCTAATCGAGCCGCGCTCTAACAAGTAAAAAGAGCAGCAGGGTCACCCTGCAGTGTGAACAAGGCCTTGGCGTGACCTTGAGCATGAGAGAGAAAATAGTGTGTGAGGAGATTCATTATCTTTCTCTGAAGCATTTCTCACTTGAACACCACAAGGACACACAAACTGTGACAAGTTTCTGGTGAGAAATAATTTCCTCTTAAAAAAAAAAATAAATGAAGGATACATTTTTGTGTGAAAATGATTATCCACAGAAGAAAATCTGTGCAAGGTTTCTACTGTAATCTGCACAAGGACAGAAAAACAGGCTGAGCACCAGGAACACGCGAGGCCTTCTGAGTTTTACTGGCTCAAAACTAAAATGACCTGAATCCCTCACGGCCCTTCAAATTTCTGTCCTAAACCAAACCAGGACATCTACTTCATTACATCTCTTCCTGCTCCAAACATGAATCTTAGCCCACTCAGAAATCAGTCTGGGACTATTGTATACACAATTTCATAAATAGGATAATCTTGTTGTTTGACTGAATCAATATGTAGCCAAAATAAGTCAGATACAAAGATTTCAGCTGATTCCAGTAAAGGTGAGGCCTCAGGAGGCTTAAAGTCTTACTGTACAGCGCTCTAATCTCAACAACAGAGGAAAATCCCTGAATAAATACAATAAAAAGGATAAACACAAAGGATTTATTGACATTTCTGATACTATATAGGGACCAAATATTTTAAAGTTTCATTCCTTACTTTGTCCTTTTTGAAAATGACCAAAGCTTCATCCACGAGGATTAAATATTCCGAGGTAAAAAGGTTAAAACCCGGTTTAGATTTCCTTTTAACATTCAAGACGCGCCATCCCTGCTGGGATTCATTTTTCTAGTAGGATTAAAGTTGAACACTGATAGCAGCGTTTCGTGCTTCAGAGGGGTTAATCTATAGGAGGAGAGGGAACATGAGAAAAGAGTCGGATCGAGAGGAGATGAATGGAAGAGAAGGATGGAGCCACAGAGGACAAACGGAGGAGAGGGACGCGGCCCGGGGAGGGATGAGGGGAAAGTGTGTGAAAACGCGTCTGTGGCTGTGTTAATGTGAGCACTTCACCTGCTCGTGGGAGTGTGTGTCAGTCATGGTGTGTGTGATGATGACGCGCTAATCCCCTCTCAGCATACACTCCATGAGTCTCATGTAGTCTTTCTCAAAATCACACTCCATACCACCTCTCTCTCTCTCTCTCTCTCTCTCTCTCTCTCTCTCTCTCTCTCTCTCTCTCTCTCTCTCACACACACACACACACACACACACACTTAAGGTGCCACAGTCCTCCGCCTCCCCTTCCTCACAAAGAGTCAATAGAACTTTGCTCATCAATTCTGTGGAGGGGTTGCTATGGTGACTGAGAGTAGACCAAGTGTGTGTGTGTGTGTTAAAGGTGTTCCAGCCGGTGTGTGTGTCTTAATATCTTCTCTGGTTCTGTCAGGTCACGTTTCTGACTGATTTCCTCTCTGACACACACTAAAGACCCCCTACCGAAGCCTTGAACAGATATTTTTCACATGCACACACCCTGAATACTAAAAAAAGAGCAGCGAGCGAGTCATTTTTTTAAGGATCGCTCTGGAAACGTTCAACCTTGTGTACTGGGTCAGAGTATTTAAGAGGAAATCTCTGCTGCACGCACAGCGAGCCGGACAGAGCATGCACAATTGTTGTGCAGGAGCCTGTCTGCTCTAGTGCACGCTCCAAAGCGGCTATGCAGGTTTTATTTTTAGCATCACAGGCAAATGGAGCCCCCCCCCCCCCTCCTCCTCCTCCCTGCCCTCACTCTCTTCCTCTGTCACTTCTCTCATCTCTCGTTCTATATTGTGTGTATCTCGCAGACGATCACACACACAGCTTGTGCTTTAGTGTTGCAGCACCACAAAAAAGGCTCTAAGCCTTGTAGCGAGCTGTTCACCCCCCAACCCCCTCTGCGCTCTCATCATCACCGTTAATGTCTGAATGAATGCACAGTCTCACTTTCATCTCCTGTATCCCTCCCCTCCTCCCGGTCTGCGTCCCACGTCGGCAGCGGCGGGGTGGAGGGGACGTGCGTACTGTAAGCACGTCTGTCGCTGAGGCAAGGTCAAGTGCTCAGTGGCCTGGTAAAGCTTTTCATTACACATTTAAATCCACCAAACTCCCCGCAGAGGCCTCGCCAGAGACTGCCTGCTGCTCCTTTTCCTTCCCTCCAAACTCGCTTGCCGGGTCACACGTGTGGGTCTTTTTCTGCGTTGGCATATGGACAGAATTAGGCGTGTCCTGCTGTTTGAGTGCTGCCGTGATGGTTAGCATTTGCGTAACGCTGGCAGGGCGGGAGATGCAGCTGCTTCTGAGGGTGTCGGAGGAGACAGAGAGACAAAACACCACCTCCCCTTATCATCTGGATGGAAATAGAGGCTGGGGTTTAGATTCCTCCCAACCTCAGTTACTGCCACGCGCCTTTTGGTTCTGGTTAATTTTCTAATCCAGGCTCTGTAATGCACACACAGAGGAACATAGAATCTGTGCTTCTGTTTGCGACGATAAGACGCGAGTTACAACCTGGTCAAGTCACCATGCATACTCAGCTAGAACCAGTCACTAACATGGCATTCATGTTTTCGGTCTGTGGGGGGTGTTGTGCTGATATTGGTTCTCCCATCTGTCTTAGTATGCAGGATATTCAGCCATATTACACTCTGTAAAACAGTGCTGTCCAACCCTGGTCCTCAGTGACTCCTGTACGGCCTGTTTTAGTTGTTTCCCTGCTCCCACACACCTGATTCAATGGCTCAGCAGCTCATCAAACTCGGCAGAAGCCTGCTCATCGTTCACTGATGAAAATCAGGTGTGTTGGAGCAGGAAAACAACTAAAACATGACATTTGTTTTATGTATTTGACAATATCATGGATATTATACATGCTGCAATCAAGTACAAACGACATAAAAATAAACTCAAGAGAAATACACAGCCACCAAATTCACTTATGTACAAGGAGCAGCAAGTTACCACCAACAGAGGGCTCACTACTCATTATGCATGCTGCTAAATCCCAAGGTACCTCCTACATCATGTCACTTTGTCTATTATTATTATTATTATTATTATTATTATTATTATTATTATTATTATTATTATTTCTCACAGGTTATGAGTAACTGTATAATCCAATAGAGCGAATGGTGGCCAGCCGTGGGACCGTTCACATATTACTGATCATCAACTCATTTGTTTAATTGACCCTATGTGTACACACGAGTTGATAGCCAAGAAAATGCTAAATTCTGGGTGTCAAACCTGGAACCTCCTAGCCTAGAATCTAGAACGACAGCTGCTGAAGCGAAATGGTTTTGCTTTGCATTCCAGTCTAGCCACGCCCCATTGGAACCTTCACAACCCTAGCTAGTCCTGTGGCGCAGCGCGTTTATTTAGAGAAACTATGTAGTATGTTTGTCTGTGGGGCGACGGTGGCACAGGAGTTAAGTGCTCGCCCCGTAATTGGAAGGTTGCAGGTTCGAGCCCCGGTCAGTCTGTCGCTGTCGTTGTGTCCTTGGGCAAGACATTTAACCCACGTTGCCTGCTGGTGGTGGTCGGAGGCACCGTTGGCGCCTGTGCTCGGCAGCCTCGCCTCTCATCCCCACCAGTGTATGAATGTGTGTGTGAATGGATGAATGATACACTGTGGTGTAATGCACTTTGGAGTCCTTACTCTGAGAGGCGCTATACAAGTGCGGGTCATTTATTCACATATATAGGATGGCTTCCTCCTTCAGGCAAGGCACAATGGGGTCTATGATGCTCAAATAGTAATAAAAATACTGTAACTCAATGTTTTTCTACTTGACTGTCTCAATTTAAGGAACGTAATGTTTTTAGTTGTTGAAAGAGCTTTTCTAGAAAATGTTAAATGAAGACTTAAATCAGTTTAAATTTCATCAAATTTTCAAATATCTACAAGAATAGGCTTCAGATTGTGTTGTTACGTAATAAAAAGAGATTTTCCTGGCTCAGACATGGAGGTTTGACAGAAGCTGTTTCATTTTTCAAAGCTCAGAAATACTTTCAGCAGGCTCCAAAGGTTCCTCCGGTTCTGACCTTTGATGATTTTATTTTATGGACTAGATATGAACTGTGTGTTTTTATGGGCTTTGTACTTCATAAAATATTATAGAGTGTCGAACAAGAAAAGATGATCAAATATTGTCTTTGTAGTTAGAGCCAGGAAAGGATTTGAGCTCATGGATCGTTGAAGTCACTGATAAAACAAAGATGGATGCTGAACTTTGCTTTAGGCCAGTCATACTTTTTCTGGTGGGGAAAAGTTTTTTCTTCATTCATTTCTCTTGTGATTTATGAGCGTGGAATAGCTCCAACACCACGGAGAAGAGGCTGCTCAGTCTCCTCAATACTCAATCCTTTCATATTATTTATTTAATTAGTGAAATTAATTAGCATGAACTTATTTGATCAAGGTTATTACATTATGTGCCAAACTCTAAACTTAATTTGTGGAATGTTTAATACATCCAACCATCCTATAGGAGCACAAGAATCAAGGTTATCTAACCCATCTTAGTTAGATTTCTGCACATCAGACTCAACAACAATCCTATTTATTCAGTGTAGATTTCCCATGACCACATCCAGCGCTGGTATCAGTAATTCCCGCCTTGTCTTTCCAAATCAGCATGTCGGGTTGCTGATGCAGGAACGCAAACCCAGCGGAAACCGTCACAGGGAGTATCTGCAGAGTGGACATTGATATGCATGAGAGTGTGTGCAGTTGCACGTGCTGCAAACAGAGATGCACATCTCTCACCCTCACACTGACTTTCCTGTGTGTCTCTCTGTCTCTGTCACAACAAAATGCAATCCATCATATATAGGATTCACGGTGCGAAAGATTACTCACAGTTCTCGCAATCATGGCCAAATTGCTCTGGATGGCTCTCATATTTGGGAGATAGCGGCGGCTGTCCCTTTGCATGCAAATAACAGAGTCTCCCTTCCAATTTGCTTTCTCCTTGACTCAGAAGCTGTTGGGGGAGAGCGACGGAGACAGGGTGCTACTGGAAAAGTGAAAATACTGGGATGAAATGTTTAGATTTCTATAAGAGATTAGTCTGAATGCGCATCAGGACTAAGTTTACCTTGCATCTACAACTTTGGAGACCTTACAGATTACACTTTTATCTATCTAACTTCAACATGTTTTTCTTCAAACTGGCATGAACCAGCACGGAAGGCTCAGCATGACTAAGCCAAATTAATGACAGTGAGCATCTGTCACCGACTGATTAATAAACCTCACAAACGGACGTTAATGGTGCAGATATGTGAAACATGTTCGAGGTGTAATTTTACAGGAACAGACGTGATTTCTGCACCTCTGGAGTTTAACTGGAACCACTTTAAGTTTTGAAGTAGAAACGTAAGCAGATCAGGCAGCAAACGAGGGGTCATCTCATCGAGGTTTTACATGAAAAATCTGCCTTTAGGAAGCGGTCAGGTGTATTTAAATTCTATCTAATTCAGTAACGCTTTCCTGATGTCATTCAATCAAAAGATAACCGGTGCAGATTATTAAATATACAAATATTACATGAATCAGATTATGTTTGTTTTGGGTAACTTGATTCAATTTGTTTATTATTATTGTTATTTTTTTTTTGTTTTGTGTTTTTTTTAAGGCACTGTAACTGTTTTGTTGTTTAAATTTTGATGATGAGGATGTAAACCTGAGGGAGTAGGGCTAAATAAGTATACACTTCTCCCTACTCCTTTTCAAACAAATGCATGGAATGATTTTATGAAATGTTGGTGAATGTATATGTTTGAAATAAAGTGAACTGAACTGATTTTGAACTGCATGAAAGTGTATTTGCAATAAAAATAATTGGACTGAAATGTAAAAATATGAACAGAATTCTGTGGAAGTGAATGGAAATGCATTGACAGTGAAAAGTAAAATACTTTGCTTGAATTTCATTGAACTGTATGCAGTAGGGTTTTGAAATTCAACTTCACTTTTGATAATTACACTTGAGCTGGATTTAGATAGCATTTGATTGAATTGGAATTTGGTCCATTTGAGTTGAAATGGATTAGGCTACATCTGAGTGTAAACTTGCTGTGTTACTGGATTTGACTTGGAACATAAATGTGTTCAGTTAGCTAACAGAAGTGTGATGAAATGTCTTCAGTTTGAATTGGAAAATGAATTGGAATATATATATATATATATATATATATATATATATATATATATACATGAGAGACTATATGGTTTGATACAATATTTATGATGATACACGGAGGTGATACGATAAATATCGTAGCACATAGAAGACTACACAATACAATATTTACTACAAAACATGGGAGCCAATACAATACACCGCAATACTAAAAGCCAAATGTCTGTAGGATGCTTATGCTTATTGTTGGGAATCTGAGAACAGAGGCTTTCAATATACATTTAGTGTCATCTCGAAATCTTGTTTTTCTGTCAGATTGAAAGTGGTATAACTGCTGCCACCTAGTGGCGGGAGATTGAATTACAGCAAATAAAATTTCAATAAATGTCAGCGTGTAAATTCTCAATAAGAAATTGACACATTGCTTTAAAAAAACATATTGAGTATAATAACATTAAATGTTGTGATATTTCAGTGTTTCAATATACATATGCATCGATTTACTTATCAATCTTGGCGCCCCTGGGTGTGGCAGCCTCGTTACAGCAGCTCTGCTCATTCTGAGCTTCTTTTTCCCTTTTCTTCTCTCCCGTATCTTTTTTTTTATGTTTTATTATTAATATTAGATTCGATAATCATGCTATTCCATCTGGAGCCGGCTCTGGTGGTTTTTTTGAGCTTTTCTTTACTTTTTTTATCTGTGCTGGGGGAAGAGGAGCAGAGATCCCTTGTCTACAGCAGGGATCAGCTGTTAGCGTTGCGTTCAACAGCGGCACTGCCAGTGGATAGACTCGAAATCCCCGGCGAGCTGAGGAGGAAGAGACGAGGATGTCGTGCTGGGAAGGAGCGCCGTCGCCCGAGAAGGAGACGTTATCGATCATCTCTTCCTTCTGTAATTATTGGAAATGTAAGATCTCTGCCCAATAAGATGGATGAGCTCTCATCGCTAACCCGATCACAGAGGGAGTACCGGCAGTGCAGCATTATGATGCTAACGGAGTCGTGGCTAACACCGCTAATCCCGGATGCGTGCGTGACACTACAGGGATTTCAGATGCTGCGTGCGGACAGAACAAGTGAAAGTGGTAAGAGGAAAGGTGGGGGACTAACGGTGTTTGTGAATGACAGCTGGTGTAATCCTGGGCATATCACAGTGAAAGAACATCATTGCAGCAGAGACATTGAGGTGCTAGCAGTTAGCATGCGTCCGTACTATCTGCCCCGGGAATTCTCGCATGTTATCGCGATAACAGTGTATGTCCCCCCCTCAGCTAATGCCGAGGCAGCCTGTGAGTCTCTTCACTCTGTGG
Organism: Nothobranchius furzeri; assembly: GCF_043380555.1. Classification (NCBI taxonomy): domain Eukaryota; kingdom Metazoa; phylum Chordata; class Actinopteri; order Cyprinodontiformes; family Nothobranchiidae; genus Nothobranchius; species Nothobranchius furzeri. The sequence continues at coordinate 84,044,107 of NC_091742.1, forward strand.
TTAGCAGACTGCAAACGCAATCCCCGAGAGCCTTCTTTATAATATCTGGGGACTTTAATCATGCCTCACTGGACTCTACGTTGCCCACCTTCACCCAGTATGTGACCTGCCCGACCAGGGAAAATAAAACACTGGACCTACTGTATGCCAATGCTGAAAAGGCATATAGTTCATCACCTTTCCCTCCTCTGGGCAGATCTGATCACAACTTGGTGTATCTTGCTCCTGTGTATGAGCCCTTGGTGCGAAGGGAGCCACCAGCTACCCGTACAATACAGAGATGTTCGGAGGAGAGTGAGGGGGTCCTTAAGGATTGTTTTGATACAACTGTATGGGGGGTGTTCTGTGAAGATCATGGAGATGACATCGACAGCCTCACTGCATGCATTACAGATTATATTAATTTCTGTGTGGATAGCATTATCCCTATCAGGACTGTACGGTGTTTCTCTAATAACAAACCCTGGATTACTCCTGAAATAAAAAAAGCCCTCAAGCAGAAGAAGCGGGCCTTCAAACTCAGGGACAAGGAGGAGTTGAAAAGAGTGCAGAGAGAACTGAGGAGACTGATTAGGAATGGGAAAGACACCTACAGGCAGAGGATGGAGAACCAGCTTCAGCAAAGCAATGTGAGTGAAGTCTGGAGAGGCCTTAGAACCATCTCAGGTCATAAACATCAGAACTCTCTGCCTGTGAGGGATGTGAGGTGGGCAAATGAACTGAATCAATTCTTTAATAGATTTGACTCGGCTACGAGGCAGACCTCAACGTCGGCTGCTGACTCTCCCACCCTCTCTACCACTGTTTTACCTCTGACCTCTCACCCCTCCTCACCTTCAGTAACAGTATCTAGTACACACTTTACGCAAGGTCCTGGCTGGTCCCTCTCTACCACACAGGTGAGGGGGGAAATGAGGAGGATAAATGGCAGGAAGGCAGCGGGTCCAGATGGTATCAGCGCATGGGTGGTCAGGTCCTGCGCGGACCAACTGTGTGAGGTAATCGGGCACATTTTCAACCTGAGCCTGAGGCTGGGAAGAGTCCCAAAGCTCTGGAAAACATCTTGTGTAGTTCCGGTGCCAAAAACTTCACGCCCCAAGGATTTTAACAGCTACAGGCCGGTGGCTCTAACATCCCATCTTATGAAGACTCTGGAGCGGTTGGTTCTGGTTTGGCTTCGGCGCCTAGTGGGCTCTTCACTGGACCCGCTCCAGTTTGCCTATCAAACTGGCATTGGTGCTGATGATGCGGTCATCCACCTCCTGCATCGCTCGCTCGCTCACCTGGAGACTGTTGGGAGTACTGTGAGGATCATGTTTTTTGATTTCTCCAGTGCCTTCAATACCATTCTTCCCTCGGTTCTGAAGGACAAACTGGTGAACGTTGGAGTGGATCATCACTTCGCTACCTGGATTCTGGACTACCTTTCTGACCGACCACAGTATGTGAGGGCTCAGGGCTGTGTGTCGGAGAGTGTCATCTGCAGCACGGGGGCCCCCCAGGGAACGGTTCTGGCTCCGTTCCTTTTTACCATCTATACTGCGGACTTCTCCTATAACTCAAATCAGTGCTTCTTGCAGAAGTTCTCGGATGACTCTGCGATTGTGGGTCTCATCAAGGATGGGGATGACAAGGAGTACAGGAGACTGACTCAGGACTTTGTGGACTGGTGCCAGCTGAACTATCTACAGATTAATGCCAGCAAAACTAAGGAGCTGGTGATAGACTTTCGTAGGCATACGCATTCCTCGCTTCAACCACTGAGCATACAGGGCATGGACATTGAGACTGTGGACAGTTACAGGTACCTTGGGGTCCATCTGAACAATAAACTGGACTGGACTCATAATTCAGATGCCCTGTATAGAAAAGGGCAGAGTAGGCTGTACCTATTACGGAGACTGAGGTCATTTGGAGTAGTGGGCCCTCTCCTGAAGACCTTTTATGACTCTGTTGTGGCCTCGGCCATCTTTTATGGTGTGGTCTGCTGGGGCAGCAGCATCTCTGCGGGGGATAGGAAGAGGCTGAACAGACTGATCCGCAGGGCCAGTTCTGTTCTAGGATGCCCCCTGGACCCTGTGGAGGTGGTGAGTGACAGGAGAATGACAGCTAAACTGTCATCCATGTTGGATAATATCTCTCATCCCATGCAGGTGACTTTGACAGCTATGAGCAGCTCTTTTAGTGGGAGACTGCGGCACCCAAGGTGTGGGACAGAGAGATTCCGTAGGTCTTTCCTCCCCACTGCTGTCAGACTTTACAACAAATCTGTCGGTTGAAGTGTACTCTGTATTTCTAGCTGTATCTAGTATGGTTATTATTTATTACTTTTTAACCCATTCTTAAGGTATAAACTGTCTATTGTATTGAATTTATTTTATCTCATTGCGGTCGGTTTTATTGTATTGTATTTTAATGTTTTTCTCCCTCTTCAGCATAACTTTAACTTTTACTTTGCTTGGCTGTAAACGAAACAAATTTCCCACTTGTGGGACTAATAAAGGTCATCTTATCTTATCTTATCTTATCTAAACTTTTAGATTGTACATAGATTAAATCAAACTGCATGCAAACACATTTGAATTGGACCTCAGCACCAAACTGGAACAATATTTTATAAAACCCATCATTCCTGATCCAGCTCCACAGATCTCCGGGGATAGTCACATTACAAACTGCACTTTCTTATCAGGCTGAGAAATGCAGATGAGTTTAATAAAGAAGCCCTGCAAAGAAAACACTTTAGGTAATTACATGCAAATGAAAATCTGTCACCACTGTAGAGGCAGTGTAAGTGCTCCGAAAACAACACAGTAATGTTCTTTAAGAGTGCCACAAAACAAATCAAAGCCATGCAATTTTTTCTTCTTAAACAGCTTCCAGGAGCCGACTCTCTTCGCTGCTAATGAAATATCTAAAGCACTTAGTTTGCTTTGGTTTGCACCTGCCTCCTCTGAGGCATGTTCCTCCTCTCAGAGCTAAATGACTTGATCTCAATGGAGCGAGACAGAGAGTGGTGAGTAACAAAGAGGGCGAGTCGAGTGTATTCTCAGCAAAAGGATGACGAGTTTGTGGGGGAGAGACGAGCTGCTGCACCATCTTTTTAATGTAACTGTGACAGATCCGACTAGCAGGCTGCTTATGTTGTGCAACATTTGGCCTGTAAAACCCTCTCAAACACTTCCTCAATCCATCACTTTTACTGCACGACATCTCGTGCATCGTTCCCGAGTCCACTTATCCCAAAACACTCCCTGGAGGTAATTCTTTTTTAAACAATCTGCGCTGCTTTTAGAATGACTAATGCAGCAAAAAATAAAAAAATAAATAACTAAAAAAGATATTCAGAGGCTGTAGCTGCAGGGAAAGGAATGCGGTTAAAAGTTATTTGTGAGGCGCATTTCTGTTTCAGGAAAAATGACTGCCATGTGTCTGATTTGTCTCATGAAGTCAAGTCAAAGCTTCATAAAGCTCTTTCTATGAATGTTACGGGCAAACAAAAGCCTCAGCAGCCCAATGAATAACACAGCGTTATGGCTTTAGCTGCATTTTAGGAATAAAGTCATGAACATTTACTCCGTCAGCTAAAAAAAGGATATCTGACTGCTGGTAAGAAGATGACATTTTTATTGACCCGTATCTAATTAAAGTAGACTATCTGCGTGAGCTGAGAGGTTTTAAATCCACTAAGGAAGGTAACTATCCAGTGGAAGTAAAGACGGACCAACTGTAGTGTAATTACACATTGAAACAAATGCTCCTGTTAACCTTTATTGACTGAATCTGGGCTTGTTTCTAAAATGCAAGAGGCAAATAAATACAGCCATTTTCTGGTTGGACGGTTGCCGTGGTTTCTACCAAAGAGTTTGTTTTCTTAATTCTAGGATGCATCTCCTAGAGGGACTGAAACATTCCTCCTCTGATGTTGACAGAAAACATAGTTTATGGCCATCGCCTGCATATTTTCTGGTCTCAGCTTAAATAAAACAGACAAGATATTCAAAAAGAGAAACAGTATTGGAGATTAACCAGCATGGGGTTTTCTGCTACAGATTCAGATATGTGGTAACGTTTTTTTGTGTGCCAATATCTAAACGTTTCCCACCTTGTTTACTAGTGAGAGGACTTGTGAGTCTTTCGAGGGAGACGTTCATTCGAGAGCAGTTGAACATCTCTTTTGGCTCTCTGTGGAGGTGGAGGTGGGGGCGATGCGTTACAACGGTGTCCGTGATCAGGGGGTGGGGAGTGCAAGATAGGGTTGTCACGGTAACCGGTGTAGCAGTAAACCCCGGTAAAAAAGTTGACAATAATAACCGTCTTGTTTAAAAAACTATATTATCTCGGTGGATTACCGTGGCTGCGGTGTAGGCGCGGTGACCCTTACCAGCCACCGTATCATCTGCTGAAGTTGCCGGCGGCACATGCGCACTTTGTTGTTTACAACCAAAACTTTCTTGAAGCTAAAGCTGAAATAATGGCCAAAGGAGGAGACGGCAGTGCTCAGGAGGACATTTATTATCCCTCAAAGAAGACAAAGTGGGAAGTACGGGCATCTTTTGGATATTTCAAGAATGCCGAGGGACAGTTTATAGAAGACGGCTATCCTGTTTGCAACACGTGCAGAAAAAGAGTCTGTGAAAGGCAGCAACGCTTCAAATCTCATGACACATCTGCGTGACCATCACCCACAACTCTACAGTCAACGCAAGGCAAGCTAACGTTAGCGTTTTAGCTAAAATGCGTGATCCGAGGATTTGGGTTGAGTGAGAATGCAACGAGTCGCTATATAAAGCAGCCGCAGCGCCGCTACCTGCATATAAACCGTGTCGCGGACACCCCCATGTTGAAATGACGCTATGCATTACGGGGCTCCCAGGGGCAGATAAGAGTTGGTCTCTCTCCGAGAATAATTATGAATTTAACAATGATTACTGCCTGATGACATTTTCCCACATCTGCAAAGCTCACTGGAAGAACACAAACCGAGGACAATGTTTTCCTGATATAGGGTTTATTACTCAAGTAAGGGTAAAAAAGTATCTGATTAGAAGGCTACTTGAGTACTGAGTATCATCTGATCTAATATTTTTAAAATGATGACATCAAACAGACATAAAATAAGAAGTTATGGGCAAAGAAATAAACAAATAAACAACATAATTACAAAATAACAAATTGTAGACGCAATTTTAAAATTTAGACATAAACTGAGGACAATATTTTCCTGATATACAGGGTTTATTTAGTTTCCTGAAAATTTAACATGTTTAAAAAAATACCGCGATAATACCGAAAACCGTGATAATTTTGGTCACAATAACCGTGAGGTTAAATTTTCACACCGTGACAACCCTAGTGCAAGACAAGATGAATGGCTCTCATCACTCACTTTCAAGAGGCGTTCAAAAGATGTGATTTGTTCATGACCGTCACAACCATTATTTACACGCTAAAAGGCCAGTAGCAGCGACTAAGCCCCTTTGCCTTGGCTGCAGTTAGACCAGCTGCTAGCTAGGTTCAGAAAACCATCAGAAAACCCTCCACTCTGGGTCTGATGGTAATTATTCATCATTTTTATAGCTTTTAGGCAAAACCACATAAAAAATACATAGAAAGCGAATTTCTTACATTTCCACAAAGGTGACTTTCGTTGCATGTTTTTGCACTTTGCAAACTACAAACCACAAAATACATAGGTGCTTAACTAATTTTGAAATATTTAAGAGTTGATTAATTAATGGTTAATACATCCTAAAAGAAAACACGACAGGAGGCCTCTCACCTCACGCAGATTAATAAAATCACCCTACTGCTTTCATCAAATAAAATCTTGAGGCTAACAGAGACCTACACCTGTAAAAACGTCTTTAATAACAAAATCATCATTTTTAGACAAGAACCATCAGCTGAGAAAATCAAACGGTGCAGCCCCGTGATCAATGTCTGCATCGTTGTCATTACGCTGATGAATTTTTATTAAAGTCATCCATCATCAGCAAAATCTATTCAGATAAAAGATGTAGTCTGCTGAGGGAAACCCACTCTTGTGTTCAGACATAACTAATTGCCACAGCATGTGTGTTTACTTGTTTATTGTTTCTGATCACTCACCGAGCACGCCCAGCCGGTAGTTCATGGTCACCACGATCACGTTGCCGTAGGCGGCGAGGACGCTGGCGTCGAACATGTTCCCGGTTCCTTCCATGTAGGAGCCGCCGTGAATAAACAGCATCACGGGTTTCTTCCTGCGGTCACGGATATCTACACAGGAAAAAAACAAAAGTCAATATATGTGTTTACATCTCTCATATTCTCTGATCAAAGACAGCGGCGGGCTGTAATTAATTGGATAAACAGTAGTTTGCTCATCTGAATCAAAACAAAGAAGCGTGAGAGGGTAGGAGAGCTGCGGTTTCCTTCCTGGATGAATGAAAAATAAGCTTGAGGTGGTTTCGATTTCAGTCAACAAGAGAAAGATCTGCAGGAATCCTGGTTATGTTGCATCCGCATTAACCCTTCAATGTCTGAAATCGTCGTCGTCGTCGTCTTCCTCTGCTTATCCGGGTCCGGGTTGCGGGGGCAGCATTCCAACTAGGGAGCTCCAGACCGTCCTCTCCCCGGCCTTCTCCACCAGCTCCTCCGGCAGGACCCCAAGGCGTTCCCGGACCAGATTGGAGATGTAACCTCTCCAACGTGTCCTGGGTCGACCCGGGGGCCTCCTGCCGGCAGGACATGCCCGAAACACCTCCCCGGGGAGGCGTCCAGGAGGCATCCTGACCAGATGCCCAAACAACCTCAACTGGCTCCTTTCGATCTGAAGGAGCAGCGGTTCTACTCCGAGTCCCTCCCAAATGTCCGAGCTCCTCACCCTATCTCTAAGGCTGAGCCCGGCCACCCAACGGAGGAAACTCATTTCGGCCGCTTGTATCCGCGATCTTGTTCTTTCGGTCATTACCCAAAGCTCATGACCATAGGTGAGGATTGGGACGTAGATCGACCGGTAAATTGAGAGCCTGGCTTTCTGGCTCAGCTCCCTCTTCACCACGACAGATCGGCTCAGCGTCCGCATCACTGCAGACGCCGAACCAATCCGCCTGTCGATCTCCCGATCCCTCTCACCCTCACTCGTGAACAAGACCCTGAGATAGTTAAACTCCTCCACTTAAGGTAGGACCTCTCCCCCGACCCAGAGTTGGCAAGCCACCCTTTTCCGGTCGAGAACCATGGTCTCAGATTTGGAGGTGCTGATCCTCATCCCAGCCACTTCACACTCGGCCGCGAACCTACCCAGCAAGAGCTGAAGGTCAGAGCTGGATGAAGCAAGGAGGACCACATCATCCGCAAAAAGCAGAGACGAGATTCTCCTGCCACCAAACTCGACACACTCCACACCACGGCTGCGCCTAGAAATTCTGTCCATAAAGGTAATGAACCGAACCGGTGACAAAGGGCAGCCCTGGCGGAGTCCAACCCTCACCTGGAACAGGTCCGACTTACTACCGGCTATGCGGACCAAACTCACGCTCCTCTGGTAAAGGGACTGAATGGCCTTCAACTGAAAGCCACCCACCCCATACTCCTGGAGCGTCCCCCACAGGGTGCCCCTGGGGACACGGTCATAAGCCTTCTCCAAATCCACAAACACATGTGGATTGGTTGGGCAAACTCCCATGCCCCCTCCATCACCCTTGCAAGGGTATAGAGCTGGTCCACAGTTCCACGGCCAGGACGAAAACCACATTGCTCCTCCTCAATCTGAGATTCAACTATCGATCGGACCCTCCTCTCCAGTACCTTGGAGTAGACCTTTCCAGGGAGGCTGAGGAGTGTAATCCCTCTATAGTTGGCACACACTCTCAGGTCACCCTTCTTAAAGATGGGGACCACCACCCCGGTCTGCCACTCCACAGGAACTGCCCCCGATGACCACGCAATGTTGCAGAGACGTGTCAACCATGACAGCCCTACAACATCCATACCCAGGACGAACCTCATCCGCCCCCGGGGCTCCGCCGCTGTGTACTTGTTTGACTACCTCAGCAACTTCTGCCCCCGAGATCGGACAGTCCATCCCCAGGCCTCCCAGCTCTGGTTCCTCCTCGGAATGCGCATAGGTGGGATTGAGGAGCTCCTCAAAGTATTCCTTCCACCGTCCGACTATAGCCCCAGTTGATGTCAGCAGCTCCCCATCCCTACTGTAAACAGTGTGAGCGAGTTGCTGCCTTCCTCTCCTGAGGCGTCGGACAGTTTGCCAGAACCTCTTTGGAGCCGATCGATAGTCTATCTCCATGGCCTCACCAAACTCCTCCCACGCCTGAGCATTTGCCTTGGCAACTGCCACTGCTGCAGCCCGCTTGGCTCTTCGGTACCTGTCTGCTGCCTCTGGAGACCCACAGACCAGCCACGCCCTGTAGGCCTCCTTCTTCAGTCTAACGGCTCCCCGAACCTCTGGTGTCCACCAGCGGGTACAGGGGTTGCCACCACGACTGGCACCGGCCACCTTGAGACCACAGCTGGCAACAGCCACCTCAACAATTGCAGAGTGGAACAAGGCCCACTCGGAGTCAATGCCCCCCACTGCTCTCGGGACACGGTCAAAGCTCTGCCGGAGGTGGGAGTTGAAGACCGTCTCAACAGGAATGCCTGGAATATCAAATAATAATAAAATAACTATTTATTGGTAAATGTTATCGAGAACATTATCGGTTTTAATTTACTATAAAATAATAAAACAATATCAGAAAAGTCGGCCCTTTACACCTCCAGATCCTCCACCAGGGGGCAGTAGACAAGTCTAGGACTGATTACATTTTTGGTTCTTTTTTAAACACAGATAAAGCCTTCTCTTCACCTTGCTGATGGTTTCGTTTGCGGCTGCAAACATCTTCAGAGCTGATGCTGAATGATTAATTGCAGATGCAATTTTACTGCAACGTGACAAAATGAGATTATCTAACAGCGTCAGCCCTGAAGATGTTTACAGCCGCAAACGAAACTGTCAACAAGGTAAAGAGAAACCTTACCTGTGTTTAGAAAAGAACCAAAAATGGAATTAGAAGACAAACACAGCGAGAACGTACAAAAGAAGTCTAGGACTGGATCTGGCAGGTTTCTGATGAAGATACTAATCCTGATACTCCATCTAGATGCTTTAAGGTCAAAAAGTGGTTTGATGAGAGTTTGTGACAATAATCTACAAAAACATCCAAAAACAAAATCCTTTGCCGGTAGTTGATGTTAGTGTTTTATTACATATAATATCTAAGATCACAGTAAGTCATGTAAATACAAGCACACATAGTTATATACACCTCAATTCCTGCAACAGCCCAGAAAAAAACTTCATACCATGGGGGATCGAGCTTTTCAAGCTGCAGCCCCACGCCTGTGGAACACACTCCCTGAAACATTGAGAGCACCTCAGAGTGTTGAATGTTTAAAAAAACACCTGAAGACATTTTTATTTACACAAGCTTTTCCAAACTGATTGGTATTGCTGTTGATTTACCATGTGTTAACTTAGCATTGTGTGGTTTTATGTATTTTTTATTTATATGTTTTTATTCATTGTTTTTAATTATTCCATACATTGTTTCTGATTTCCTACTGTAGCACTTTGAGATTTCATTGAAATGTAAAGTGCCTTACAAATAAAATCTATTATTATTATTATTATTATTATTATTATTATTATTATTATTATTACTACCTAGTTTAAAAGAAGAAGGTTGTAAAATCTCAGAGCTTAGAAACATTTTTATTTTTGTGTTGAGAATTCATCATAATATAGACAAAGTGTAAAATTATTTGGTCAAAATGTCTAAATATTGATTAAAAAGACAAAATATCAAAAAAGTTCAACTATCTGTAACAAAATAAAAAAGTTGGACCCAATTATCAGTATTTTGGGTTTATTTGAGAATTTTGACACTTTATGTTTTAAAGTAGGGCCGGATGATTAACTGCGGATGCAATTTTACTGCAATGTGACAAAATGAGATTTTCTAATTGCCAAGGCTGCGATTTGACTGGTCACAAGATGTCACGTGACTTGCAAGTACCTCTAACACGGCAGGGAGAGGAGAACGCGGCTCTTTAGCCTGTTATAAAATGGCCTCAGGCTCAGCAGAATCCAATGCTGCACAAAGTTTGGTACCAAAAAGGAATAGCACATCAGTTGTGTGGAATTATTTTGGCAATATAAAAGAAGACGCTGCACAACGTCAGGTACGGTGCAGAACTCGATTTGCTACTGTTGCTGCGTAACGAGGTAACACTACAAACCTCTATCAACACCTAAAGAAACATCACACCACCATACACAAGGGCTGCACGGCTAAAATGCCAGCCGCCCGTGCTTCAGCTTCTAGTAAACAAACTTGAGAAAACAATTGAAATATTGAAGACAAACATTGCAATTAGAATATTTTCCTAAATTGTTCAGCCCTATTTATGAAAGGAAAATTGAAAGCTGAAGAAATGCTGAAGTGAATGTGCAGAAGTCTTCTTCTGTGGAGGTTTTGCAGTCAGAGTTAACCCCTGAAGCAGCATGCTTCAACCCACCGTCTGTGATGACAACACAACAACAAATTCCTGGATCTGTGAGGAACGTGAGAGAAAACAGGAGCAGACAGAATCAAAACCAATTCTTCCTCAGTCTGTGTGCAATCAGCAGATAATAAAAAGCCACTGGCACTTCAGACATCAAGTCTGGAATACATTTCTTTCATTTCACTTTTGCACCTTGGAGCCTTAAACAAGCACCGAGTGCAGCTTGCCCTGACCTGAGCAGACAGACGTATCAGAGCATTTCTGGGTCAGCTCCCCTGAGGGGAATCTTAAGGAAAAATGTTTTTTTTTCTGGATCCTATCAGCTTTGCTCTGGAAAAAATGGCTAGCGAGTGTCGCTTTAAGGTAGAAAATAGACAGATAGCATAAATGTCACACATAGAAATGCCATGTTCTCTCAAGCAAGACAAAGTTAAGGTTTGGCGGTGCTTTTTTAACTTTTACTCCTTATGTCTTCTAGAAGCTTTAAGTGATGTCACTTTCACTGTGTGTGTGTGTGTGTGTGTGTGTGTGTGTGTGTGTGTGTGTCTTTTAGGTCCTCAGAATGCCTAGCATGTTTTTTGTTCTTTAATTTAAAATTGAGCATTTATCCATTTTTACATTTTCTAATTTTTAAAGATGTTCCTGCAGGGTATCTGCAGGTTTAAGGGAGCCAAATTTAAGACTTTTTACGACCTTTTTTAAGGCCACTTTGACCAAATTTAAGCAATTTTTAAAAATTAAATTTAAGCTATAATTTCCAGCTATTGCCTGGAACCGGTGCTAACCACGTCACCAACGTGGGATAAGCTATCCAGTTACCATTAAACCTTTCGCTTCCCCATGGCGCAAGCTCCCACTAGCTTAACCAGCTAATGTGCTCATCTAAAAATAGCCCCCTTTCACAACCAACTGATTGTGTACGGTTCCGCTTACGCCAACATCACACACAAAAAATGCTGAACACCAACTAGAAATTGATGAAAATTTTATAGAAATAAAATAATCTTGTTTATTGGGTCTTTGGACATTTAAGACCTTTGTAAACTGTATTTAAGGATTATTTGTCATTTTTAAGGATTTTTAAGACCTTAAATTGGAAAAGCAAATTTAAGACTTTTTAAGACTTTTTAAGGACCCGCGGATACCCTGTTCTGATTTTGTGCCGTCGAAGACTCGAGGCATGTCCAAGTGGCCGAATGACTCACCCTATGAAGGGTTAACAGAATAACTCATGATGAATTTTAGTGAAACTGGCAGGAATAAATCATTAGACTCTTGTCTACATCTGGTAAACACTAGAGTCAACCCAATTTAAAGATGGCTGACAACGCTACAAACATGGCTACAGCTCTGCCTGTAAATGGATCATCTGAGCTCTTGGAACATTGCATGAGATCACCCAAAATTATTGACCAAAATAGCTACAATCCCATATATCTCAACATTAGACGACCTAAACTTGAAACTAAAGCTTCCTTTCCACTGGACATGAAAGCAGCTTCAACCAGGAGCGCTTCTGACGCAAAACGAGAGCAAAAGCATTCCACACAGCTGAACCTGTGAAGTCACTAAATCATGGGAGAACTGCAACACCACGCATGATTTCAGAAGTCCACACAATAACAAGCAACTGGAAAGACAGCTGCATGTATCCAAAAAGGTCTGTGGTGGTTTTTTTCTGCAGTTTACCTCAGCTAGGACGGTTTCAATGTGAAAATAACGCATGCTTGTCTGCACGTGACTTTTATTTAGAACGTTTCCAGATGTTTTACACTGTTTTTGTGTTTGACTTCCTGTCTGGCCCGATCTAAACCGCAGAGTTTGACACGTTTTGGAAGTGAAGCACTTAAAAAATAGACTTTACAATTTATTGAAAAGGAAGCCTTCCACTAAAACAGCAGCTGGCTATTGAGACGTATGTACGGTGGCAGTTTTGCGGCACTTTCACATTCGATGGAATGGAAGTGTCACGATTTTGGGATGTTTAGGACCCAAATATGCAGAAACCCAGGATGACACGAGGCTGGGGAAGATGTAAAGTAAAATCCTTTATTTTAGGAGTAACCAAAAAACAAAAGTAATCCAAAGGGCTGGGAGCCAACAGTCCAAAAATCCAGATAGAGATCTGGAGATCCAAAAATACTAGAGGCACGCGAAGACTTGGCAGAATTACAACAAACAATGGACCGACACCAAAAAGAGACAAGACAGGGCTTAAATACACAGGGAGAACAATTAAGGAAACAGGAAGCAGCTGCGTGGAGTGAGGGCCGGAGGGAAGGAGGTGACAATAATTGTCTAAATGGGAAAAACAGAAACAGAGGAGGGCAAATACCTAAACACAAAACTAAACAACAATTATCTAAAGACAGAGGGATGGGCTCACACAAACTAGCTGGAGGAGGACATAGCACATACACACACACACTCACACAAACACACACACACTCACACACACACACACACTGAGCTGGGGACAAAGAGGCTGGAGCTGACCTGGGAGGAATGATTAAAAAGGGCAACAACATAAGACACTTAACTGAGATGCAGACAAAAGACACATGAGGGCGCTATGAGACACAGAAGGGAATCCAGAGAGGATGGAGAAACATCAGGAGACATATGAAGGAAGGGGCAGACGCAGACCATGACAGGAAGCTTTTTATGCGCAATGAACAACCTGCATACTTTCAGTCTAAGACTGTTAGACTTTACAAAACCTATAATGTAAGTTCAGAATGCTGATCTCAGCCTTCACTTGACCTTCTTCTTTAATGAGGATGATCCACTCCTCTCTTTAAACTATGCTGGGGTTGTTTGTTTGCTGCCACCCGCACATCAGAGAAGCCTGACCGTGAGCCATGACCATGACCTGTAGAATGAGACGTTGGCAGGAGTTATTCTCTCACACAGTTCTGTTGATAACTGACACAGAGGAGAGGAGAGCCCTGTCCGTCGCTGAGTGGGATATGCCAAGGGTTAGGGGATTATAGGGCAGGTATCTAGGAAGTTACGCCGGGCTTCCAGGCCTGTGCTTCCTGAATCATTCCTCTGTTTTGGGATTTGTAGAATCAAGTGAACTGAAGTTACTGAATCATAGTCATTAGTGAAGTTGATTTGTGTCAATGTTAAAGTGTGGACTGATCAATTCATCCCTTGAAATAAAAGAACTGGGTACTGGGAGACTGCCCGCACAACTAGTGATGGACTGGACCTTGCAGCAGACCAGGAATGCAACAATATCAACCGTGCTGGTTTTTGGTTACAGCCTGTACAAACTAGCAGGTAGCTTCAGCTGGTCTGGAACATTAATATTAATAACAATGATGAGGGTTTTCAGCAGCCTCCAGCCCCTGCAGCTCTGTGCTCACATGCGGGACGCTCCCCGATGGGCCCTCGTTGGCCTTTGAACCTTTCTCCCAGCTGACTGCGGGACGCTCCTTCCTGCCAGGAGCCGTCGGCAGCATATGGCACACAAGATTCGGAGCCCCGGCGCAGTGACAGCCCCTGTTGGCTTCAGCGTTCGTGCACGTGTGAGCGTGTGTGTGTGTGTGTGTGGGCCTGGGGTTATGAAGGAGCAGCAGAGCAGATCAACCACATAAATAACCATTACAGCATCTGTTATGGAACGGAAGAGCCACAGCGAGCGTTTGAATCCCTTTGAAACTGTCTTTTATGAAGCTGAATGTGTTAAACAGCTGCTGAAATATGTATTAAACGCTTGGAAGTGATGACACACGGGTATGGTGCAGACGTACATGCACGCTCAGCCGTGACAGCGGAACGGCTGTATCAGTCAGACAGACACACTCGCTCACTCTCAATCACAGGCAGCTGTGACGGAGAGTCGCTATGGCAACTGCTTCACTTAGACTCGCCTCCTTTCTCTGTCAGACTCGCTCACACAGACAAGGTCTCATTGACTGTTGCCATGGCAACATATTGCCCTATCACATCGCCAACCCTCTGACACCCTTCGCCATGCATCTACCTTCGTGTCATTTCATTATGGACACACACACACACACACACACACACACACACACACACACACACACACACACACACACACACACACACACACACACACACACACACCTGCTACACACATCTCTGCCCTGTGCAACAGGAGGGAACTGACAGCCAAAGGCATGAGGGAGATTGGATGCACACACACACATATGATGCAGGCTGTCAAGGCTGACCTGTAGACTTTGTGTCCACGGATCACTTACAGGGCGAATATCTGGCTCTGGTGCTGTGACAGACAGTACTGAGGCTCTCTAGGGCTACAAGCTCTCTCTCTCTCTCTCTCTCCCCCCCTCTCCCTCTCTGCCTCTGGCATCGTCGTGTACCTACCTGAACCCACGCTCCAGATGCAACACCTGCAGATCTGTTCAGGTCCGACTCAAAGCATCCTGTTTCACATTTCATCATTGTGAATCTTGCTGTCTTTTAAAGCACATTTACACTTTTTATGTTCACAAACACCTAATGAGCTCAACTGGGACATCCTGATCAGGTTTTTTTTTTTTACCCTTTTCTGAAACATGCCTGGAGCCAAACATGATATTCTGCACTGAGGAGGCAGTTGGGAAATCAGGACACACACACACACACACACACACACACACACACACACACACACACACACACACACGCACGCACGCACGCACGCACACACACACACACACACACACACACACACACACACACACAAAGCCTGATTGAATCCCAGACATCACTCGCTCCATCACCAACAGATGGTCAAACCTCCAACACACCGGCTGATGTTGTGGATGAGTGTTTCCTCTTAATAAGACAGGATTAAAATAAGTTACTAATTAAAATCTCTGTACTGTACATGACTGATTAATAAACTTTCCTAAACTTTTTTAATGGTTTTGTAAGAATTAGTGCTTTTAAATTCAAGCCTAAAATTTTAGTCTTATCAGATCAAAACTGTGCTGAGCCAGCAGCCAACAGCACAACATATGTGGAATTATAAACTGTACTAAAGTAATAGGGTAGGATGCGGGCAGCCTGGTTGATCTTCATGATTTTCCTGTATAAATCGTTGGTTGTTACAATAAAACAACTCAGTTAAATATATCATATAGGAGACACACACAGTGGTATTTGAGAAGTGAAACTATAGGATTTACAGAAAGTGGGTTAACTGTAAGTTTCCCTCCTTTTTGAACATTCTCTGAAGAGCAGCAACATGGGGGTCTCAGAACAACTCTCACAAGAGCTAAAAACAAAGATTGTTCTCCATCATGGTTTAGGGGAAGGATCCAGAAAGCTGTCTCAGAGATTTCAGCTGTCTGTTTCCACAGTTAGGAACATATTGAGGAAACGGAAGACCACAGGAACAGTTCAAGTTAAGGCTCCAAGTGGTAGACCAAGAAACATCTCTGATAAACAGAGGAGAAGGATGATGAGAACAGTAAGTGTCAACCCAAAGACCAGCACCAAAGACATCATCTTTCTGCAGATGGAGTCACTATTGTTTAACTATTGGGTGCACTTTACACAAGGAGATGCTGCACGTGAGAGTGATGTATCAGAACCCTTTGCTCCACCTACAGCACCACCAGAGCTGCTTTAGGTATGCTAAAGCACATTTAGAAAAGCCAGCTTCATTCTAGAATAAGGTGCTGTGGACTGAAGAAACCAAAACGGAGTTATTTGGGCGTAACAAGCGGCGTTATGCATGGAGAAAAGAGAACACAGCATTCCAAGAAAACACCTGCAACCTACAGTAAAACATGATGGTGGTTCCATCGTGGTGTGGGCTGTGTGACCAGTGCAGGGACTGAGAATCTTGTTAAAGTTGAGAGGTGGATGGATTCCACTCAATATCAGCAGATTCTGGAGACCAATGTCCAGGAGTCAGTGACAAAGCTGAAGCTGCACCGAGGCTGGATCTTTCAACAAGACAACGACCCTAAACACTGCTCAACATCTACTGGGGCATTCATGCAGAGGAACAAGTAGAACATTCTGAAATGCCCATCTCAGTCCCCAGACCTGAATATTACTGATCATCTGTGGTGTGAGTTAAAGAGAGCTGTCCATGCTCAGGAGCCATCAGATCCGTATGAACTAGAGATGTTTTGTAAAGAAGAACGGTCCAAAAAACCTTCAACCAGAATCCAGACTCTCACTGGGAGATATAGGAAGTGTTTAGAGGCTGTTACTTCTGCAAAAGGAGGATCTAATAAATACTGAGTTTATTTCTTTATTATTGCACACTTTCTGTAAATCCTATAAACTTTGTTTCACTTCTAAACTATCACTGTGTGTGTGTCTCCTATATGATACATTTCATTAACAACCAACTATTTAGACAGGAAAATCACGAATATTAACAAAGCTGCCCAAACATTTGCATCACACTGCAGACGAGTAGCCTTGAAGATAATTCATTAAATATTATTTTTAGTGTCTGGAGATTTACAAACCATTTATTAAAGAAAAAGGTCTGCTGCTCTTATTATGATTCATCTTACGCCTTTTACTACATTAATTCTTATCTGATCTACAGTTAAATGAAAAAATGTCGACTGGTTCCTTAAAATTTTTTAGAAATCATAAAGTAAATAGTTTATTTATTTATTTTATTTTGTTCCAATGGTTTGGTTATTATTGTCACCACTTTCCTTAAGGATTGTACGTTTCTCCATAGTGATCGAATGTAAGCATGTTTTGAAACATTTACATGCACAGATGCACCATATTGCCACGTGGAGATGGATGTTTCATTGGATTGAGGTTAGTGGTTCCTCCAGAACTTTGAACATTTGAACAGAAATGATTTGATTGGGCATCTCAAAATTTTTGGCAATTTGATGTCTTACAGCAGCCTCAACTGCCAAAATTCTGGTCTTCATACATAAAATGAATGAAAACTCTGATCATCAGCTACAGCTGTCAAGTTAAGACATATTTTTGCTCTTACTGAGCCACAGATACTAAATTGGGAGAATATTGCGTAGATTCCAGATGGTTGTGATGACTCTGCAGCTGCTTTGAGAGGAAATTAGTTTCTGAACTTGTTCAAAAGTCCAGCAGCAAAAACAATCGAGCTTAGAAACTACTGCAAGGAGCTGAGAAATTATAACGAATGCTTGTTTCAGTCTGTCGCCGAGTGAGACATTAAAATCTCTTTCTGGAGTATCTAGTTGCTGACAAGCATATCACACAAATAGTCAGTTGATCCGTTTTTGTAAGATGGAGACTCTTCATGTTTCTTTAATTCTCTCAGGCTCAAAATAAGTTTTGATAAAACGACGAACAACTAAGTCCTTCTGGGGTACTTCTGAGTTAAAAAATGCTCATGAAATACTGCATGGTGGCGCAGTTGTTAGCACTGTTGCCTCGCAGCACAAAGGTTGCAGGTTCGAAACTCGGCTGCGGCCTTTCTGCGTGGAGTTGCGTGTTCGCCCCATGCATGCGTGGGTTTCCTCCGGGTACCCCGGTTTCCCCCCACAGATCACAACATGCCCTATAGGTTATAAATTGTAGGTCACTTTGGATAAAAGCGTCTGCTAAATAAACATAAACATAAATACGTATGTG
The DNA here is from genome assembly GCF_043380555.1 of Nothobranchius furzeri. Lineage (NCBI taxonomy): Eukaryota > Metazoa > Chordata > Actinopteri > Cyprinodontiformes > Nothobranchiidae > Nothobranchius > Nothobranchius furzeri. Next base: position 84,062,242 of record NC_091742.1, read on the forward strand.
GGGTAACCAGATAGTTATGTTTTAACTGTTGCAAATCTGAAACGCCCGTCTCCAGAGGGTTAATGTGCTTCTGTAGCCGACAAACAGAGCTAAAACACGTTGTTTTATTTTCATGTCATGTCGTGTTTTGTGAAAAGTTCATCAATTCTGCATCAGCCGAGGTATTCCTTAAATTTGAAGCAGGTAAGCGGTAGTCTAACGCTATTGGTTAGTTCTGGTCGGCACTCACTTTCTTATTGCATGGAGCTCTGCGGGGCAGGGGGCGTGCTTAACAATAAATAAATAAATAAATAAATAAATAAATAAATAAATAGATTTATTGTTTACATTAAATCACAGTACACGATGAAACAATCAATTTTAAGGATTTCTGAAAAATCACACATCGTTTCTGAAAGTAGAAAACCCCAGAAAGCTACTTTAACTCTAGAGCCACAATCACTTCACCACATAAGTAATGTCAGGGTGCTGCATGGTGCTGTACATCTACGAAACATCTTAAACCTGGTTTGCTTTGTCCAAAGGGTTCACATGAACGTAACTGGACTCATTTGGTTTCTTGAAGACGTTTCGCTTCTCGTCCGAGGAGCTTTGCCAGTTCTGACTGAAATATGGGGGAGTCAGGCTTATAAGCTGTAGCTGTCTATTGTTGCTTAATGAGCAGAAACTACATATGAACACCCCATAGGCCCTGTGAGTGTCGTTGATGTCGTTAGGCCATATTGTGTTGGAATGGTTGTTTTATAAAAGCTCAGCTCTTCCATTTTCCAGACAGAAATGACAAAGCTCCTCAGATGAGAAGCTAAACGTCTTCAATAAACCAAAGAAGTCCAGTGGCTTTCATCTGAACCCTTTTGCTCACCAGAACCTGGATGACGGAGAACCTTCACCAGCATGTTTATTATGAATGATTAGGATTTGAAACAAGACAGAACGCTTGTTTCCATCTGACTGACAGAAAAGGAGGAAAATTATGATAATCAGGCAAAAGTTCAAAAGCCTTCCTCATTATTTAACCACTGACGTTTACTTATGACATTATATGTTGACGGTGTGTAACAATGTAACAAGAGACTCAAAGAATTGTTCTGAATAATGGAGAAAATCAATGATCCAAACAAAGCTGCAGGAAAACAATAAGGCCGCGCTTCGTAAACAAAAGCAACAAAAAGAAAACAAGATGGCAGAGAGCAGCTGAGGGCTGGTACCCCGAGGAGCTTAGCACGGCTGCTGATCCTTTCAAGCAGAACGGAGACAATGAGACGATTAGGCCTGAACTTGTGTTGAGCGTTCCAGTTTATTGCACCACCCAGCGATGCCCTCAGAGGCTCCTCCCTCTGATCTCCTGATGAGGCGAGGGGTTTTCTGACTCGCCGGATCGGACCGAGGTCTTTAGCATCGTGTCACTGGTTTTTAGAGGAAATGATGCTTCCTTTTAGCGGACACTGACACTTCCGGTGGAGAGGAAAGGACCAGACTTATGTGCACTTAAACAGTTCCACTAAACTGGATGAATAGAAGAGATGAAGTGCACATGCGTATCTTAGCTGTTTGTTCTTGAAATTGGTAAAGTAAGTAAAATATGACTGCATCTGGACTCAGATGGCTTTTCCTTTGAGTTAAACTTTGAGAAGTGGAGACTTTACAACCTTTTTAACTGGGAGAGAAACGACTTTTGCAGAGATACCATCTCCTCATATATTCACGAGCTAGAAGGCATGTCGGTGCAGAGCCTTCCTTTCAGAGAAGCATAATTATAAAGATATTAAATCACACTGATGTGAGGAGACAACCAAAGAGCAAGAGGGTTTTTTTCCCCATTAATCAGCATTTTCACTTCTTTCAAGCTTGTCCTGCTGCATTTTTTACACCATTTCTATTTTCATTAGTATCTATACGCCACCAAGGGAGGTGGAGATAAACGCTGACCTTTTCCACGTGGAATCCAAACTGTAATAACAGGGAAAACAGCTCCCAGCAAATGAGAAACTGTCATCTGTGTGTAAATACACCCTTTGTACGAGCGGTCCAATTAACAGAAAGGTTACAGAGCACTGAGAATATTGCGGCGGTGTAATGAAGGGGAGTGTGTACCAGATTATTTCCACCCTGTAAATCCAACAAAAGGAGTTCAAAATCCATATGAGTGAATGTAACGATTATTCATAGCTTTAAATGTGATCTGTAAGGAAGTGGTGATGCGCTAGAGAACTACCGACACAAGATCCACACAAATCAAAACACAACAAAATCCAACTATGACTACAAAACAGGTTAGAAAATAAATAACCACTGGATTTACTGGAAGAGCTCTAATTAGAGCATGTAAAGGCATCTCCCAGCCCACGGTCAGAACTGAACAAGACTAGTAGATGGGAGGTGAAGTGTGTTCAAGGATCAAGAAGCTCAGCTTTACTCTTAGGATCACCACGTCCTGGTTTGGTGAGAATTTGCATCAACAGCTTGACAAAGTTCACTGTTAAGAAGACCAACATGAAGTCTTTTTGCAAAGACTTTATTGGATGTTTAAAGATTAACGTCATCACACAGTGGGTAACTTTGTTCTATGCATTTGACCCATCCCCTCGGGGAGCGGTGAGCTGAAGACAAGGCCGCGCTCGGGAACCATACCCCCCCAATCCAAACCCTTAACCCTTTATAGGGCCAACATCTATATTTAGACACTTCCACTCACATCATAAATGCTGTTGGTGTGCCTTTTCACAAACTCTTAGGATTGTGGGATTTCCCCTAAACAATCATCAGAGATCAAGCTAGTCACCATTTGTGCCATGGCGCCATTCCACCAATCAGTGCGGGGCTATAAAGCGCCAAATATTGGTGTGTCTGCAGAGCCAGAAGTCTCCTCTCGTGTTTACAGTCAGATCTCTAAAACTAACAATGCTAGGTTTATGAAACTCTCACATCACAAGGCTGACTAGTTGTGCTAAATAAGGATAAATGTGTTATAAGAGTTAAACTCAATAAAATTGTTGAAACCATTGCATGAAACTCAAATCTGCCATTTTTGAACAACATGCCCTGATAGTAAAAGAAATTCTGAATATTTTTAGGTAAAATCTGTTGTTTTTTAGACATAATCTTAATATTGATGGTAACAGTAATAATAAAACCTATGATATTGGTTTTATTTTGCAATTTTAAACTAAGATTTCTGAGGTGAATGGAGGACAGTTATTGCGCCAACCAATCTCGCCATCAGTAATGATGATGAACAGGAAGAAGAAAACATTGCGGCAGACCCTCAAATATAAAATATTCTAATAATGTATATTTGATCAGAAATAGTATCTATTGTTTAATAACTTTTCAAAAATAATCTACAGTAATCTGTTTTTAATAAACATGTTCTATATTGTTTAATAGTTGTGACACATTTTGTATTACTGAACAGTGATATATTGTTCTAAAATTAGCTAGATTTTTCTAACGTGTCTTCTAATTTTCTATATAATTCAGAAATAATGTTTTTTATTTTGGGATTTATTTTACCAGAACAGGGCCAACGTCCAAATTTGATCACTTTGTTTTCTGTGATTTTCTGCATGAAAATAAGTATTGTGAAAAATGTAAGAACAGAAATATACTTTGGTTATGGACTACAATAATGGTCTGGGGCAGCAGTAGCTCAGGTGTTAGAGCAGGTTGCCTCATGATTGGAAGGTCAGGGGATCGATTCCAGCTCCCGCCAGGGGTATCGATTGATTGATATTGTGCTGTTGTGTCCTTGGGCAAGACACTTTGTTAGTGGTGGTCCGAGGGGCCGACGGCGCCAAATGGCAGCCTCGCCTCTGTCAGACCTCCCCAAGGCGGCTGTGGATACAAAGTAGCTTACCATCACTAGCAGTGTGTGAATGTGAGTGTGTGAAAGCGTCTTTGAGTGTCCTAAACAAGTGCTATATAAGTTTGATGATTAATACTATAATAATAATAATAATAATAATAATAATAATAATAATTATTATTATTATTATTCTAATAACACCCTGGGGTTGAAAAAAAATGAAACTACTACAATGAATGCCCTATAAAGGGTTAATGTCTTAATGCCAAGTGGGTAGGCATTGGGCCCAGTTGTTTTTAAGGTGTTTGGTATGACCCGAGTGGCTGGGCCCTTCCTTAGAGAAACATTGAGAGGAGCCAGTTGAGGTGGCTCGGGCATCTGGTCAGGATGCCTCCTAGACGCCTCCCTGGTGAGGTTTTCCAGGCACGTCCAACTGGGAGGAGGCCTAAAGGTAGACCCAGGACACGGTGGAGGGACTATGTCTCTCACCTGGCCAGGGACCGCCTGGAGATTTCCCCAGAGGAGCTGCCCAAGTGGCTGGGGAGAGGGAAGTCTGGGCCTCTCGACTTCGGCTACTGCTTCCGCCACCCGACTCCGGATAAGCGGATGAAAATGGATGGATGGATGGAATGGATGGGTATGACCCGATTGAGGACTTGAACCCCAATCTCCCAGTCTCAGGATGGACACCCATAGGCCACTGAGCTGGTAAGAATTAATTACCTCATTTCAAGATGTCTGACACAAGCAAATGAGGGCAAAATACATGAAACTGGAGTTGTCATGAGTGTAATTCCCCCCACATACCACTAGTCTAGAGCTACACATTGTTTGAGATTTATTACATTCCTCTTTTAGACTTTTCAGCTGACAAACTGCTACTGTGGAAATTGCCTCTGTGACTCTTTGATCGAAGCCTTCTTGACCCTACTGGTTTCCTTGGACAAAGTTAATAAACAATACCACTGGGGCTCTATTATCCTTGTTTCTAAAACATTTTAATACCAGTCAGAAAGAGTCAGAGTCATTTACTGGGCGTGGCCGATATACAGGGTCTATGTGGCTACTAAAGATGGCTGTTGCATTGGACGAAGCAGGAGAAAGACACTTGGACAAAGGAAGCAAGCTTGATCAGCCCCATCGTAACCCCTACTTAGTGAACTGCCCATCAAGTCTGGGTGTTTGATACTGTGAAAGCTGATCCAAATGATTGAATGACGGAAATGGGGTCATTTCAAAATGGCTACTAAAGCTAATAAGCCTAAACAAGTCATATTGACAAGAAATGAATTTTAGAGAGCAAACATTGGAAGTCCTGGAAGATGAGACTGATCCAAAGCTCTAAACACACTAACATGGAAGACTAAACAGATTTGACCAAAGCAACTCCTTCAATCTTCTCTCAACATAAGATGATCTTAGTTTCAGAATTTTACATGAAAAGCGATATGAATTCCTTGATGAGACGCCAGGGGCTTCGATTAATTTATACTGATTCAATTCAATTCAATTCAAAAATACTTTATTAATCCCAGAGGGAAATTAGAGTTTCAGTACACACAATTCTGAGATCAGACATACATACATACACACATGACAAGAATTGGTGACTGTGGTCATTCACAACCCAAGTCGTGCTACCGTAAAAGATCAAGAGGGTTTATATGAGGATAGAGTTGGGGGAGGGGAAAAAGGCACTTCAGAGTTACCCTCACCAGAGATGGTAGCTTTGCTATGCAGAAAAACACTTCAGACAGAAATGCTCACAGACTTCAGACATTACCCAACATAAGTGTCCACTAGGTGGGGAGGTAGGGTTGGGACTCTCCTCACTTCAGTGCCTGCAGCCGCATGGAGCAGCGCGTTTCACCTCCGTTTGGACAGGGGAGGGAGATAATGGGTTAGAGAGCACAGTGACTTCTAGATACGGTTCCACGGCCTTCACCGGTCACAGTCCCGCCCAGGCTGGGATAGGGAGAAAAAGTTACCATAGCGACAGCTGCATTGCACATTTCTTCTGAGGGGGGAGTTTTTACTTCAGCCTCACAGGCTCTAAGGGCACCAGATTCAGATAAGGATTGTTTTGGGACAGACAGAGATAATTTCCTCTCTGCCTTAGAGTTCTGTTGGTCATCAACCCCTCTAGATCCAATAATGACGTAACGAATCTATCCCAAACCGTGCTGATCTGTCAACAACTCTGTCCTTGATGGAATCCACCTTCTGGGTCAGAGCCTGAATCTCAGCCAAAGTTCCAAGCTTAAGACTCATGTTGACAATTATATGAGTGTGTGCGTTCACAGCACAATGCATTCCATCCCGGAGCTCCGGGATTGAGCCAATATTCCTCAAAAGCTCGTTAATTTTCCGGCAAGCCAGGTAACCGCTCAGGCCAAACAGCAGGAATCCCGACACCAAAACAACGAATATCCAGACGTCTTCTGAATCCTCTACAGACAGTTGAGAGAGGCAGATCAGGTTCCACTGTTTCCAGGAGTCCATGATATGCCCGGCTGGCTCTGTCCCAGAGGGGCATCCGGGAGCCCCTTCTCTCGTTCTCATCGTTGAAAAAGTCTTGTCAATCGCGTTGAGAGACCAACTGACCAGATCCATTTCTAATCATTTCCAGTTTCCAGAAAAAATGCAGAAAGCGCCGTACACAAGACAGGACAAAAAGCCTTGGGATAAGGAGGGAGGGAGAGGAGAAAAAAAGCGTCTGTACTCTCCAGGAGATATGGCCGTGTTTCAAAAATCTTTAATGAAGTGGTCCGCTGGTAAAATATGTGTGGACTATATTGGATTTCTGTGCCCACAGGAAGCTTTGCTCAAAAGAAAAACACTGATTTTGAAGAGTAAATATTTTTCTTGCTCGAGTCCAAAAAGAAGCCACAAGAGCCCTTGAAAATTCATATTCAGATGAAAAAACCTCATTTATACATTAAACATAACTTCTGATGCCCCAGATATGGTTTCCAGAGAAATCAGAAAACATGCAAGACACAGAAAACACACTTCATTTCTTTTATTTTTTATATAAACTTGGTTATTATTATTTATTTTGATGGTCAGTAGAGACATAAAGCTTGAATGTGATGTGAGCAACCTGCAGCCAACAGTTTTCAGACAAATAAACCAGGTCGTTACCTTCCTGTGCGGCAGTCTGTCTCAAACAAGATGAGCATGTTTATGTGCGTGAGTCGATGGGAGGTCAGAGGTCAGCCGATGTGATGGAAGGCTGCTGGAGGAGCAGACGGGCAAACAGTGATGAATGGGATGTGATGAGATGCATGGCAGCAGACCTGACCACCAAGAGAGGCCGGGGCTCGTTCATTAGAGAGGACTGGAATGAGCCGAAGGCTAAGCTGATTTCATCTGTGGTGTGTGTGTGTGTGTGTGTGTGTGTGTGTGTGTGTGTGTGCGTGCGTGCGTGCGTGCATGCGTGTGTGTGTGTGTGTGTGTGTGTGTGTGTGTGTGTTTTAGTGGGACATCCACTGGAAAAGTCTTCTCTTTGCTTTGTTACTGCATGTTTGCTTGTGTGCAAGTTGATGGCAGAGTTTGTTTATTTTTAAAATCTTAACAGAATTAAAACTTTTATTTATGTAATTAGTTTATTCAGTTGATTTTTTTGGAGGTCATCACATTGGATGTCAGGAAAGTGGAGAACATGATGCTGATCTAGCTGACCTTGGAGCAAAAGGAAAATTAGGCCAGTTTACAGTTTAAACTTCTAGCCTGAAGAACCTGCAGGACTTCATCGCTCCTAAAACCTGGTTGTAAACCCTTTTCAGTGTAAAAGTAATCACGGTCTGCTTATCTCCTAACACTCACTAATAGGTTCCCCTACACCCTCCTGTACCTCGATACACTAGCAGTACATTCCAATGAAGATCCTTGCAGATTCATCCATGAAGGCACCGCGCTCTGTCCCCAGCCAGATGTTTTCCTCTTTAACCTGTTCAGGGTGGTGCTCACATCATGCTGATGGTGTGATATGGTTGTAAACTAGGCGTCAGGTCAGAGTCTGCAGTCCTACTTGGAATTCTGGCCATGCTACACTGGTGCATGCGTGTCACTCACCATGACCTTGATATGGAAGTTGTGTTCACATTAACAAACTTCATGGACCCATCCGATAGACCAAGCTCTTGTTGTAGATGATTCCAGCAGTGCACTCGGCCCTCAGACTGCAGGTTGGGTTAAGTGAGTTCACTGGAGGCAGAGCTTTAAGTTCCCAGGCTTATCTGGTAAATACCCTGACATGGTATAGTGTTTTTCTAAGTCAGAGGTCTCAGCCGACTACTGCGGTGATAAGTGACCTGCAGCCACAGCTGTCTCAGGGCGGCTGACAGAAGCGAGGCTGCCACACAACCTGCACTACAAGTCCCTCTGACCACCACCAGCAGGTGGGGCAGATAAAGTGGCTTGCTCAAGGACATAAACACTGTCAAGGATGGAGCCTGGGTTTGAACCACCAACACACCGGTTACAGGGTGAACTCCAAACTCATGAGCCACCATCTCTCTTGTAGAGGCAGCCTCAAATCCTCAATGTCTACCTTTCAGACTCAGCCTAAGACTGTCCTTGTTGATATATATTCCAAGTTAGATGTTCCAAATTTTCCTAGTTTAGAGGACCTGGTCCGAGCCTTTTATGTTGGTCTCTTTCCTGCAGAAGGCTGTCTTTGATCTGGTTGTGCTGGAGATTTCTAACTGTTAAAAGGTTTTCCTTCCCACTGTCAGCTTCATCCCATGTCTCAGGGAGGACTGCAGCAAAGTAAGTCTTTTGTGTAATCTACTGGTTGTGTTATTTGGGGACAATTGGACAAATACACATTTTATAATATATTAAGTTTTATTAGAATTGGAGCGGATGTGACTATGAGATATAGATTTTAGTGCATTGTAGTGATTCTAGTGCAGTGCATGTATCTACAGTATTTATATGTAGCATAGTACACCGCGGGCCTGCGAGGAACGCAATGTATGTTCTCACATGTAGTTTAAAGACAATAAAGCTCAACTGGAATTGGAAGACAGAGGCACAACAATTACCATCTATGTTAATTAAAATTCACAAGAAAATGTCTACTTTTAGGTTTGTTTTAGATGTCTACTCTTACAGAAAAGCATGTGATCAGTGGACTCAGTGGTCTCCTTTAATAAGCAGCTGAAAACCCATCTGTTCAGGCTGGCTTTGCTGTGACCTGCTGCTGATTCTTCCTCACTAGCTTCTCTTTGTAGGGTATTACTACATACTAGAATCACATTGTTTGCTATCAGTTGTAGATTCTGAGAATGACCGAGCAGATTAGCATATGAAGCTTATATCATGTATAAATATCCAGGATACTTATATAATCGATTTAAGTTCATACACCAACCTGTTTGGTCTATATTTAATCCAAAGATTAATGTTTAATTTAAGATAGTTAAATTTAATAGCAAAAGTTTTTTTTTGAATCAGAAGTTAGGAGTCTGCTTTTTCAGTAACCAGAAATATTTATACCTTTCTGTGTTTCGTTTCAATAATGAGGCAAGTTTAAAAATGAAGAATTTATTACTAACAATTTTAAACTTGACGATTTGAAACGGCAATTTAAATGACAATTAAAAATGACAATTCATGGATGACAATTTACCAGCTTTGATATTAAAACTTGTTTAAAAGCTTTACCTGTGTCTGAATGGAAAGCTAAAATGAAATGAGAGTTTTGGATGCGTGGATGTTCTCAGAAGGTTTCTTTCAGAGAGATAAGCGCGTTCTGGGTTGGAAATGAGGGTTTTGCAGCTAACTGAGTCATTTACTCAGAAAGAAACGCATCAAACACAATCTGTCAGAACGTCTACCTCACCCAGTATAGAAGACCCCCTTTTTGGATCCGAAGTGTCAGGTGGAGATGGTTTCCTCCAGGCACGAGGTTGGTAGAAGGACCTCTGGTTGCGACCAAATTGGTCCTGAGATGTCTCCTTGGGTCACTTGACTGGTGGAACTATTTGCGTCTCCAAGTCAATGACTCTGAAGGAGTTTTTGCGTCAGCTGGTTACAGATGCGTTTATTCGTAGCTATTCTTATCGGCGTGACAGAACAGCAGGTGGAGGTTAGGGGCGGCCGTTCTCGTATACTCAGGGATGGTGGTTGGTTCACGAACTAAAGTTTCTCTGCTGGGAAGTTAGTTTAACAAACTCCTCCGAACACGCCCACTCTCAGAGCAAGAAAGCTTTGGTCATGAGTAAAAAAAAACATGTGATGGCAGATTAACCTTTACTCTGGATCAGTTCTGAATGAGCTGGTTACAGGTGAGATGACCTTCTGGTTTGCTGAACACACATTATCAACCATAATCATAGTAATCATTAATATACCCAAAGCATAATAATTCATTTCAGTAATTAAAAATACACTTATACTGAACCAAGTGATTATTCAATAAACCTCAGTAAAGTCAAAAAGTTTATTAAAATTATTATTTAAATTATTATTGTGAAACTTGAAGTGTCCTTCTTCTGGGACAGAACAGCGCAGATTAAGGATGATATTCTTCAGACATCAGGGCTCCTGGGTTAATCTATGGAACTAAAAGTCACAGTCTGACCCAGCTGGGAAAATGTGACCTTTGTCACAAATTAGAGGACCTTCATGACGCTACATCTTCATGCTGCTGTCTCTACCTATTCTGTCTTCCTCGGGATCCCAGGATTACCTTTTCTCATTTTTTTTTGACTTCCTTCACATTTTGTAGCCCTTTACCCACTAGCCAACGATTTGGTAGAGCATGTCTAAAGGCCCTACATCTCTTTGAAGCATTAAATGAACTTAAGAAAAAAATAGTGAAGCAAAAAAATTCGAAAGAATATGGAGTTGTTTGAAGAAAAAGTGTGACATTGTTACATTGCATTATTTTACCTTAGTAATATTCATTTATATTAAACTAAAGCCCTTATTGCCCCAAATCGTTGTGTTTTTCTTAGTAAAGGAAGTTAAAGGGTTCATTTATTTATTTTTCTCCATTTTTGTTAGTTTGAAAAAAAATTGTGTTTTCGTGAAGTGCCTCATTATTTTCATCTTGAGAAGTGCTACATAAAAATATTTTCTTTTCTTCTCCATGTACAGGACAACATGTTGACATGTTTACACTTGTGGTACATGGCAAGCAACATACGGAGCAGACCTTGGCGTAGGGCTGGGCGATATGACGATTTTAGACCGTTTTACGATCTACACATCTGATGGTCTGTCATTTTTGAGAGACCTTTTTATCACGATTCACAGCTCTGCTGTTGAAATTCTGCCTCTGAATGAAAATGGAACTTACCTCAGGCGAATGACACACCTTTGTTTGACCCTTAACCAATCAGAGTGAGTCATAGTAATATATTAGTGCCCCGTTTGTTTTCACCTGTGTGTGAACAAACATGGCTTCGGCCGCGGCTGAGAGCGACAACGAGGTTTTCGTTCCGAAGAGGAACGCAGGGTCTCCTTAGCGCGCGGCGCTAACAACTTAGCGACGTGACATGTCTCGGAGAAAGCGTAAAAACACGTTGGACGCTTCTTCTGAAGCAGGAAAATAACACCGCTTCTTAAGCAGAGCACGACGCCGCCTCGGCTCGTCCACCCTCTGCCGAGCCGGTGTCGGTACCGGACTGAGCTCGGCCACTGGGTCGCTGGAGCTGCCCGTGACTGCCTGATGGAAAACCAGCGGGTTTCATCAGACTCGTAGTTTCTTGTTTTTGCTGTATTTTACCGCTCCCTCCTGCAGTCTTCCCTTATTACAATTTAAAATGATTCTGTAAACTCCGTGTATCAATAGAAACAATCTCTGCCTCTGCCAGCTGCAGTAAATGTAGTCTCCAAATAATAAGAGGTGCATTCATTTGTGTATCTCCTTTCATCCGCATTAGTGATGTTTTCAGCACCAGAACAGTGAAGCAAAGAAACATTCCTGAGTTTGTTAGTAATTTTATTCATTAGGTGCATCTAACCTGTTCAATTTTTCTCTGAAATGAGATCAAATCAGTGCTTCTATGGGTTGTCTCCACTCTGCACTGGAAATTTTTACTTTATTTAGAGACTTGTTGCAGAAAATATTCAGAATGCGCAGTTATTTGCTACCACAAGCGATCTCTGGTCCAGCCGCACATCAGAGCCGTATTTGAGCTTAACTATCCACTACATGAGCAACTGGGAGCTACATAGTATTTTGAACAAGTTAATGTTTGCACAATACGTTTGCAATTGACATGTTTGCACTTTAAATATGTTTACGATTTTAATTTATGTTAAGTTACTTGAAAAACGAGAAAAACTGATTTTTGTAATTGTTTCTCTCAGAGCTTTCATCATCTCTGGTGTGAGTTTAAAATATAAGTGTGTTAGCACTGTGCTGATTATCCCTAATATGAATAAATGTTTATTTATTCAATGTTTCTCTTCTTTAATACGCAATTGAAGTTATGCTATTCATGGATAAAAAATCGTGATAAAATCGAAATCGTGATAAAATATTGGAAAAATCGTGATATTCTATTTTTGCCATATCGCCCAGCCCTACCTTGGCGTCACGTGTGGAGTGTCAAACGTGTCTCAGGTGTTTTCAAAAATAATGTTTTCTGTAAGGGTATGGTCAGTTCTGACATCTTTCCAGTTCATAAACATACAAAACTTGACAAACTAACTAAATATCTCTAACATTTTGGCTAGACTGGTGCACTTTTAAAAATATTTCATTCATAAATATTTCATTCATAAATATTTCAACAGACACTTGTGAACACAGAAACTTTCCTGCCCAGGAAGACTTTGTGAGGGTGTGTGCACGCGAGCTGAAGCACGGGTGTTTGATGTGTCTGGTGACAGTAGCAGTGACAGGAAAAGTGTCAGGGTAAAAACACAGTTCTCACTGTTCTGTCGGGCTGAGCTCATAAAGCCGGGGCTGAGGGGGACCAACATGGAGCTAGGATGAGACTTTCTGCTTGGCTGTTTGTTTTCTGTCTCCTCCAAACTCTCTGCCTGCGACAGCAAGCAAATACCCACCTCACAGCTCAATATGCTTCTGAAGATCAGACCAACAAATGCCACGGCGCAAAGCAGCAGATTCTTCTTTGAGGTGTGTAACAACCACTGCACACATGAAGCGTCCGGAATCATAACCTCTGAACGTTTTTAGATCATTTTTTATGTGCACCTTCTTTGCATTCAAAGATGAAAAATCTGCATTTCTTCTGTCTTTCTCTTGCAAATCAAACAGATACGCCTCTCCTCTCCCTCCGCAGATTAAGTGTGGGAGAGGAACAAAGGAGCCGAGCGAGCAAGATAGAAGAGATGAGTCGGGGAGCCGGGAATAAGAAGCCGCACTGGCCTGCCTCACAACAACACGGTCTTATTAAACTCAATAACATCTCCAGAAACACTCCTCTCTAACTTTCCCTCCCCGTTCGGTTATCGCTCCCTCTTCTTCCTGTTTTTATTCTCCCGGCCACTTTACCTCTCACTCTTACCTTCAGAGAGCTCCAGCTCTATTTCAGCTCGATCTAGCTCAGATTCCTTCCCTTACATCTTATTTTCCAGCAGCAACCTCTCTGGCTAGTTCCACTTTCACCACTTGTATGTTTTCTGATCTAAATTTTTATTTTTCCCATCTCCCTGCTCTCTCCTCTTTCTCAGAAAGCATACCCTGCCTCGACTAGAAGAAGCCATTCATATTCAGTCTTTATTTCCTTGCACTCCGTGGTCCATTCATTTGTCTTCCCTTGTCCTCCTCTCATCTGGGCTTTGCAGCTCTACTTCTGTATGATTTGTGGTAGAAGCATTGCTTCTGAATTAAGCTGACTTTTTTGTTTTCCTCACTATTAGGCAGCGGATCAATACCACAAATTGAGTGGACGGGGAAGCGACTAAAACACAAAATGCCACGGCAACAAAGACGCTCTTTTTTTCTCCCACTGCGGGCTTCCAGGACTCTCCTCATAGCCGCCCTCTTCTTTTCCATTTTCCACAGCCCTCCCTTTGGACCTTGAGCCATTTGAACTTGAGTTGACCTCTCCCCACTTCTTCCTTGTGCTTATTTCATTTTCCTTTAGCTTTTCTTGTACATTTTTTATGTTTTGCGGGCAGGAGCGGAGCCAGATTTTCTGTCATCTCCAAAAATACAAATAATAAGAAATTCATGCCTAAAGGAAAGAAGAAGAAGAAGAAGAAGAAGAAGAAGAAGAAGAAGAAGAAGAAGAAGGAGAAGAAGAAGGAGAAGAAGAAGAAGGAGAAGAAGAAGAAGAAGAAGAAGAAGAAGAAGAAGAAGAAGGAGAAGAAGAAGAAGAAGAAGAAGAAGAAGAAGGAGAAGAAGAAGAAGAAGAAGAAGGAGAAGAAGAAGAAGAAGAAGAAGAAGAAGAAGAAGAAGAAGAGGAAGAAGAAGAAGAAGAAGAAGGAGAAGAAGAAGAAGAAGAAGGAGAAGAAGAAGAAGAAGAAGAAGAAGAAGGAGAAGAAGAAGAAGAAGAAGAAGAAGAAGAAGAAGAAGAAGAAGAAGGAGAAGAAGAAGAAGGAGAAGAAGAAGAAGAAGAAGAAGAAGAAGAAGAAGAAGAAGAAAATATCATTTCTATAGCACCTCTCAAGATAAAAATAACGAGGCGCTTCAAGTACTAGTAGTAGTACTGTACCGTAGTACTAGCTGGCTCTGATGCCAGTGTTTTCAAATAAAATCATTGTATGTTGAGAAGTATAAGACGGTTTGGGCAAATCTAGAAAATAACAGTAGAACCATTTTGCACTATCGCCAGATCTGATGCAATCTGTCAGGGATGTCTCTCGGGTACGACTTAATTAAATTTTTGCTCAAAGTCTATCAAATTGATGGCATTATCGCCAAATAGGTGTTTGCTATTGTTGATTGGCTGTCTAACCTAAAATTACATTAGCTGGATTCCAAAAGTGAAGTAAATCGCAGATGTACGTTCAGTCATGACTTTTATTAAAGTGGGTTGTTGTTCATGAGGCATGCAGGCTGATTGTCTTTTGTTGGTGGGTCATAAAAGTTATTAAACATGAAACTTCCTGTTGTTCCTTATGGATCCTGAAAGAACTAGAAACAAAACAAATGCATTTTTATCGCCTTTTATATTGGAGAATAAAATATTAATGCAGATTTCTATTTTTGAAGTTTACTTTAAGGTCAAAGACCTTTTGATAGAGCTCCTAGGCCTACTTTACACCAGATTAAGAGCCTGCCATGGTCTCCAAAACCTGTTGGGACCTGTTTTGATTGTGACAAGTTTGAAGTATGGTCTTGCCTGGACAGCTGGGAGTTAGTGTTTGTCTCAAACGAGTACGTTTAGGTATCTGTCTGTGAGTGATGGTAGGGTGGAATGAGGGATGGATGGTCTGTTGAGGTTAGAAAAAGATAAAAGGTGAAATGGTCCATCTATGACTTCGTCCCTCAACTATGGCGATGAGATTTGATTAGAGTCAAGCTGCTGAAATGAGCTTCCTCCATAGGTCTGACTCATCCTTGGAGATGGAGGTCAGTCATCCATGGAGAGATTGCTACAGACACATCCACCTTTCACATTTAAAGTCATCAATTGTCCTTTTAAATCTGGAGGTTTTCCAATCACACCCCACAAAGAGATGATCCAAAATCTACTGGAGTAGTTTCATGTCATCCGTGGCCTGGGAACACCTTGGGATCCTCTAGGACAGGGATTCCCAAAGTGTGGTGCGCGCACCCCTGGGGGTGCGCGAGCTGCCGCTAGGGGGTGCGCGAGGTGAAAAGTGTAATGGCTGCGGAGCTCAGAGAAGTCTGTCATATGTCACCATTAGCGTAGAAACTCATTTGTGGGTGGGCCAAAGAAAAAGTAAGTGGGCACAATAAATGTAATCGAAAACAAGTATATTTTTGCGCGCGCGCATGTCCTCCACATGTGCCCTAGCTTCATAATAACAATGCGCCGAGCTTCAGCACTCTGGTCTGCGCACGCCGATTTGTTCCATATTTGATCATTTTTAACGGTGTTGGAAAAATCTGAAGGCGGTGAGTCATTCTGGCAGATTGTAATTAACACCCTGTCTCATGCAGGTGTTCTGACATTGTAAACCTCACACACAGAACATTGTGGATGTAACAAAATAACAAGAAATGATTCCCATTCAGGCTATTGACAGCGCGCTGACAATCTGAAGTTCAGAGTGCTTCTGTCAGAGGTCAGACGCGTTCCGGCTGAACCACGGCTCACGGGTGCACAAGTGAGCACATCTGGGCTGGGCAGAAGTCATTTTACAACATTGGTTTAAATAGCGCGAGACGCGGTGACTTGAGCGGCTGTGCCGCGCGCGCACACACACACACACACACACACACACACAGATTCAATAAGCGCACACGCTGCTTTAACTCCGGCGCGCCGTCAGACTGAAGGCAGAAATGAACGCTGCCTCCACCGTGATAAAAACTTTTAAGAGGTTATTTTTCATTCAAGGTCAAATTAAGATATTAGCTTCTGGGATGAGTCGGGTCCGCTCCAGCCAGTGACTCCTCATGAACCTGACCACAAGTTCTGTTACTGCAGCATTTGTTGTTCCAGTCCGCATGACAGCGGATCGCAGATTCAGCCACACCATAAAACAGCAATAAATCGGTCTGAGGTAAAAGTGAACCTCATGGCTTTTCCATATTTTCCCCTATAGACATTTGATTACGCACAAGTAGGTGACCAGCTCAGGTTTACGCAGAGCAGAAGGAAGGAGAGCGCTCTGGTCACACAGGTTAAATGTTCCTACTTTAAGAAAACTGTTAAATTGCATTGTTGATGTGCTACCTGGGCACTCTAAATATTTATTTAAAATGAAATCAAAGGAAATTGTAATGGTATTGAATGTTTATTAATTACTATTTAAAAAATGAACGTGATGGGGAATTTTTTTAACCTGTCTGTTTAGCTTGACATCTGATATTATATATATATATATATATATATATATATATATATATATATATAATAATGCACTTATATATATATATAGAGCCATGCCTCGATGTGGGGGCTGGGGGGGGGGGGGGTGCGTCGACATGGTCGGGACATAGAAGGGGGTGCGCGGCTAAATAAGTTTGGGAACCACTGCTCTAGGAGAACTGGAGAATCTCCCCAGAGAGAGGAACGTCTGGATTTCCCTGATGGACCTGTTGCTTTTGTGACACAACCTTGGATAACTGGAAGAAAACAAATAGAAGACCTTGCTCTTGTGTTTCTGCATCTGTCTATAAATAAAAGCCGATGGACCATGTCCTCCTGGTCTCACAGTCTCTGTGTCCTCATGCAACCTCTCATTATCTCCGGTCCACCTCCCTCC
The DNA here is from genome assembly GCF_043380555.1 of Nothobranchius furzeri. Lineage (NCBI taxonomy): Eukaryota > Metazoa > Chordata > Actinopteri > Cyprinodontiformes > Nothobranchiidae > Nothobranchius > Nothobranchius furzeri. Next base: position 84,079,379 of record NC_091742.1, read on the forward strand.
CCAGCTGCCCTCCACACTTTAACTCCCTCTTCTAACGATCCGGTCATTACTGGGACTGCTGTTCCAGCTCAGGGTTCACAGGGTGTCTGGGGTCTAATTGGGACTGAATGAGTGTGTGTAAGTGTGTATTGCTGTCAGACTTTATTGGCCAGGATCAAGGGGTTGGCTTGGTCATCTAACACCCCTCCAGAAATGTATTTTCATTCATCTTTGCATAAAAACACACATCCAACCGTGTTCGAACGTTTCAAAGAAAAGGAGGATTTCTGCTTTAATGTTTTTTAACTTTTTAAGGCTTTTATTTTGGAGCATATATCTGTTAGAATTATGCACACTATATATTCTGCATTTTAATAGGTACCTTCTATCTAGGCACAGAAGTGAAATGTAAACAGCAGAATGTAAAGCTGATGATCCGTGACAACTTCACACTGCAGAACAGCTTCAACAGCTTTTTCTATCATCTCTATTCAAGTCATGCGAGAAATAAATTATATTCAAGCCATCAGGCGGCTGCAAATGTCTTTTTTATTGGCTGAACAACTATATCAGCATTTAAACTTTTCACTTCTGAGCACCAAACTGTACGCTCTCAGGATGTCTGACTGCTAATTATGATCAGTTATGCATGACTTGGATTCTCATCTCTGTTCAGGTGTGCATTGGAGGTTTACTACATAGTACTCAGGGTACGTTTCTGTGCTTTCTACTGTAGTTTATTTTTTAAGTTAATAGCACAAAAAATACCTTCATTCGTCTTGGACCATTAGAAGAGTTCTAATTTCGTAAAATCTGAGATAACGTTTCCTTTATGTGACCATCAGCTCTGTAATGAAATAATCACATTTGAAAACCTCCAACCAGTTAATATTTTAATTTGTGTTTGAAAACTCCATAATTGATTGCCAAAAGCATTACAGAATCATTTTCAGTAAGCAGACTAAATGATTTCATGGCTCACTGCTGGAACTCTAAATTAAATATTTGGTATGCTTTCCAACATTTCTGTTGTTGCTGGCAAATCCGCACGTTTGTCAGAGTTTGCTTTGTTTCTTCCTCCTGCTGGATTGTTGTTTTTTTAATGTGCCTTAAAAAAACTTTTTTAGTTGAGAACTTGTACAAGATAGTTTAAAAGAGGCAAACGTGACTTTTAGGTTTTTGCAATAAACAAAATAAAATACACATAAGCGAGTGGGTGTGATGTGTTCTTCTTCTTTTTTTTGTGAATTGAAGCAGTGGCCGTGGTGGAGGAACACTAAATTGGATGCAAAGCCTCAGTTCTGTGTTCAGACACCGGCGTTCCCATTAAGAAACGCTGTCAGAACCGTCACCAACATCCACTCTCCGTCTCACATGGAACAATACCTCCTTAATTGGGACGCCTCTGCAGCTGAACAATGCATCCAAGTACAAACACATGCACAGAGTCAGGGAGGCAACAGACCCCGAAGAATCATTACCTGGTAAAAGGAAGAACTTTTCTAACTTAACAAAGAGACTTGACTCAGCATGTCTCTGCAGAAGTGCACGTGTGTGCACACTGAGAGGAAGGATTAATCTTAACCACTGTTAGTGTCGATGTTGTTTGTGAGAGGTTCCTGCAGAGTGAACACTGATCTCTGAGATGTTGCACCGCAGGCCATGTGAGTGTGCGCTTATGTCAAAGTGCATGCATGTGTGTGTGTGTGTGTGTGTGTGGGTGTGTGTGTGTGTAGTCCCTAATCTGTAATCAAACAACTGCATGAGTGGAGATCCTCCTGTTTCTGCTGAGAATCGCTTCAGTAAGAAAGGAGTGTGGACTATCTGCAGGCACAAAATGATTCGGTCCTGATGGGTAATCTGATGATGGAGCAACAAATTCTGCTCCAGCTCCAGACTTATCAAACTAAATCTGATTTGCTTTCAGTGCAGCTAAACAAAGCTGGAATTGTTTTGGATGTCTTGTTTTTTCTCTTATAATATAGAAACTGTTCCTTTACAGCCAATTTTATCTGTTCTGAAGTGTGTTTAAAGGGACTTTATGGAATTTTGAATTTTTATGCTCGCGATTGCCCCCTCAGGCCAAAAGCGTAACGACAGCTTCAATAGTAGGCTCGTGCACGAGGCGCGCATGCTGTACGTGCACACTCCTTAACGAAAATATCAGCTGAGACAGTCCCTTGTGTGTGTGTGTGTGTGTGTGTGTGTGTGTGTAAGTGGCCTGGAGGACAGAGGACAGGAGAACGCGCAGCTAATTAATTAAATAATTTGGTTCTGTACCTTTCTCTTCAGCACAGCTGGCAAAGGTTTATGATGGGTCAGTCCTCCTGCATGCTCAGATCATTCCCTTCCCTTGCTTGAAAAATTGTTCCAAAATGAAAGATGAACCCACATCTTTTTTATCTGTGAATTCAATGCCGTTCGGCGAGTCTCAATTAAAACTTTGGGCATCTTACTGTAAAAAAGAAACTCTAAATTAACTTTGTTCACATCCAGAATTGAACCCAGGTCTTCTGCACGAGAGTCAGACATCTTACGAGGTGAGCTACACCCTAGTAACATTCACAGTTTCTGTAAAATTTATATACTTGATGACACCTGAAACAACGTCAAACCAAAGAATGGTTCGGAGCAAAAATGGCTATTTTGTTGCTAATTTGCAGGAAATATCTAGAAGAAAGTAGCTAAGGGTCCTCAGAAATGTAGCTAGGTTCATCAATAGGCGTTAGGAACAGCGACAAAGTCGCTGAGTTGGCACTGCCTCTCTCTCTGCTGCTAAAGCTACGGATAGCAAATGCTACGGGCGATGCCTGAGCGTGAACGCGCATGAAGCAGCCTGCTTGACCCGAACATCTCTCTTTTTCTGTGATTTTACAGAAAAACAGGCAATCACAGTAAAAATGCCAGGGCTCATTCTACAGGACCAGGGCACTGCAGGAGAATGTTTGAAGAAGAAATGTATTATTTCTATACATGTTTTGGCTGTCAAACTTCTATAATGCCCCTTTAAATGCAACAATAATACATAATGACTTTAACGATGAAGATGTGGCTGCAGTGTTTAGAAGAATGGAGTGGTTGGCCAACTCATTTCAATAAATTATATAAAAATATAAATTGCCCCAAAATTATATTTCTACTGCATTTGTGAAGGAGGTTTTAGGGTGCCCAAAAAAGTTTAGCTGCAGAAAGACCTAAAGCGGATCCAGCTGTGGGACAGGGGCACCACTATAGCAGAGCAGGCAGGTATGAGTACAGGTGCAGCAAAGCAAAAAGGTGGCCTGACACAAAGGAAAGCAAAGAAGCCTTACAAAAAACATCATTGACAGACTTAAATAGTTTTAACGGCCCAGGGATTGGACTGCTGAGAGCTGTGGTAGAGTCATTTGGCATGATGAATGCGGAGTATGAGATGTCTGAACACTCCCATCAGTCCAATGTCCTGCCAAATGTAAAGCTTCCTGAAACCATTCAAGTGTGTTGGGTTGCTTCTGATCCACAGGAATGGACTCACTCTCAGTTTAGCCTGCTCCCCCTGCTAATGCATAGCAGGGGGAGCAGGTGTGTGTAATGAGCTGATGACAGGGACAGGTGAGATGAATGAAGTGGCTGAGGGCTTGACAGGAGGCAGCAGAGGCAGAGGAGGGTGAAAGACTGGGAGTCATGACAGAATCAAGAGATTTCGCGATGGATGTATCTTACAATTGCCTGACACGGACTTTCCTGTTATACTCAGTCTTAAAACTAGCAAATATTGTCTGGATATTACCATCACATTATATCGTATCGCTGGAGTCCTGCTAATAAACACGTAGTAATTGTCAATAGAAACTTTTGAATTTTGTGGAAATCTTGTAAGTAAGTTATAAACTAACTTCACCAGAAGATTTAAAAACGCTGATGTTGCAAAATGTGTTTTTTGCAAACCTGTAAACTTCAATCCAAAGAAATATCAGGTAAGAATCTGGATGGTTATAAAGTGGCTGTAGAGTTTTGTGATGACTCTGCTATACCTAACATACTGTTCAGGACTGAGGCAGGTCATTGAGACACTGCTGCTGGGAAGATATTGGTTTCTATTTAAGGAATCCTCTGACTTTTTAGTTTTAACTACTGGAAGATGATCAGTTCTCTTTATTACTTAGAAAGTGGCCATCTGCAGTTTTATTGACCCTAAAATTGTACGTCTGACTCCACAATGTGTGAATCCATATTGCTGATGCAGCATTGTAGGAATTTGAGTGTAGAGAACCAACTGTATTGAAGTCCATTTGATGCTTCATTGGAATTTCTTCCCTCCTGAAACCCAGGCCTTCCCAGGACTGTATAATTCAGTAATGCTTCACTAGTCTCAGTAATCTCGGTGCTGTCTGCTGGGAGATCCTTTCTGTGATACAAGTTGACAATTCTGAGGTTGAGTTGTTTCAGTGAGCACTTCTAGATTTATTGATTTGGATTGAATTGACACACATCGCTGCTGGATAGCTCTAACCAGCGTTTGGGTATTCACCGAGGTCCAGCAGTGGAAAAGGATCAGAGCCAGTTTCCCTCAGTCTCTTTTTGCCATGGAACATGGCAACGAATGGAGCCAAAAGCAAAAACCAAAAGCTTTTTTTTTTTTCCAAGAACAGAGGTAGCCGGCAAGCCTCACGGCACCAAAGCAGCTCTCTGTTTTCCAGTTTTCTGTCCAACTCCACCTCCTGGTACCTTTTTATCTCCATCTCTTCCTCGGCCTCCCCACCTCTCCCTCCTCTTCATTTTCTCTGACTTGTCAAGGGGTTTCAAGCTCAATAAAATACAATCCGTCAGCGTGCAACGGAGTAGGTGTACGGCGAGATATCGGCACAAACCTTGACACAACGTGGGCCGAGCGCTGAGGTAATGGGGATGCAGGGAGCTTTGGCGGCAAATAACCGACAGGCCCATCGAGAAACAGGCTGATGGAACGAGACAGGAAATTCAGTCTCTGTGGTAATGTTAAAATAAAGTTGATTTGACAGTTCTGTTGATCCTCCCCTGCATTAGATTCAATTTGGTCCTGCACTACAGAAAACGGTGGAGTTTTCTGTGCCTAGTCGTCCTGTTTAGATTTGAATTTTTCTGTTTTCAGCTCCGCATTTCATCTAGCCTCTTGTTGTTTTTTGTGTTCATTCTCCTTTCATCAATTTTTAATGCACACCAACAGTGGTTCCTGTGTCACCTCGTTTCATCCAGGATCCTCTTAAAAATTCATTTCCACTCTGTGCACGAGGATGTAAATAAATGCTGGAATGAAAACAATAATGCTTCGGCCTTTCCCCTTTTGCAGATTTCTTGTGTTTTTCTACCATTTTTGTTTGTTTTAAACTGACTGGTGCAGAAAAACAAGCGTGGGTAGTAGTGTTTCTGTGTCTGCACTCATTTATATGACACTGAACAAAATTTGATATCACCTTTAGAGAAAAGTTGTTACTTGTTCATCTACAACTGGTTCGCTTTTAGAGTCAGCCAGTTTCAAGATGGCCGCCACAGCTCAGCATCACTAGCCTATTGGCGTAAATTTGCTCTTGATATTGGTGGGGATGTATAAATCTACATCTGACACTAGCCATATGCGTTACAGAGGTAGGAGTCGAGGGGAGAACATAATTTAACCCTTTCTGCACCTCTAGGGTAACAACACATGCTTGTTGTTTTTTAACGTTGATGGTCAAATTATTGGTGGGGACTATTGGGTCATCGCTGGATATTGGTGGGGACACATCACCTCCGTCCATGCCAAATATACACCCATGCATTAGCCAGCACAAAAGTAGTTATAAGTCAGACAATGTTACCGATATTCAGCTAAAATTTGGTGTTGCAGTAGCCCAAACCTTTTCCCAAAAAGACCTCTGAGCTCAATGCAGTCCTTTTAACTGTCGAAGAAAAAGCTCTTTGTTAGCTAATATCTCATGAACTGGGGTGGTTTTTAAAGGCGTGGTTCAGTGAAACATAATTTTTCAATGATTATTTCTGATAATCAGTCACTCTGAGTTATTCGTGCAGGCTGAACATGAAAATCGTCTCCTACACCTATCTGCTGCGTTAGCTTCAGATAAAAAAAAGACGGTGAAACTCTAGGATTTGAAATCCTAACAGATCTACATCACATTGTCGCTTAACATTCATGGACTCACCCATGTTGACTCATGACGGGGAAAGTTGTTGTTGGTATAACAACCAGGAAACAGCAGAGAATGACTTAGCTAGAAACTCACCGTTAGCATTAGTAACTCCACCACACAGCAGAACTCCTTCAGGCTTGCGTTATTAGTGAAGTGTCTAAATTAGTGTTAGCCAATCAGAGTTGAGATGTCCTTGCGTTGCGCAAAAGGACACATTCTTTCCAAATGTGCAAAAGTCACATCACGACCATGAGGCACACCCCACGCGTGGTGCCATGAACGAGAAGAAAAAAGAGACAGGTTCTCCGACACCATGCACATTTCTGCTGTAACTAACCGTAGCAGCAGCATCTGACCAACCAGTGGTCAAATGCTGCGAAAGGCAGGTGGATTCATGGAGATGGCATCCACACAGAAATATAGATTGGGACTAAGAACAAGAAAGTCAAAACAAGAAGATTATGCAATCACCTTTCTTGCACTACTTAGATGTAGAACTGATTAAAAGTTAGTGGTAACTCTCTTTAAGATGGCAACAACACCTAAGTGGCTTTAGCAACAACAAAACTACACATAAGTCAATCGGTTTGCCAGATATGGAGCTAAATTTTGATACGGCTGTAGCTGAGAGTAATTCCCAACATCATCTGAGTCCTAAAGAATTAAGAAATCCTGCAATCACTTCACAACTTAAGATAATCTTCATTTAAATTGTTGGCATTAAAAAAGGCAAAAAGTAGGCTTTTCCTTCAAGGAACGATGGGCCTTAATTACAGTTCCAGGATCTGGCTGCAGGAGAATTGAAAGAAATGAATATTTTACATTGTCCATATATGAACTCCACCAGTGGGTACAGAGTTGTAGCCGGGCAGCATTTCTCACGAGGCTCCCAATTATACGAAAAAGATATAAGGTGCAAAACCTCCATCCTCGCACGGTTCTCCTTCCCAGAAAACAGCACCATGAGCAAGTTTTCTGGGAAGGAAATGTTTAAAAAGTGATCTGAGAGTTGCTGCTTTGCCCACAAGCTGGAAGAATCAAAAAACAGAGAAAAGTAGAGGAGGGACTGGGAAAAACTCAAAACAAGCTTGAATCTGTGCAAAACAACGGAAAAGCCTCCATGAATTACCTCTTAGATCTGAACCAATGAAAATCAGTAGGCAGATGAGAGGCAATAACACACCCATGAGAACTTCGAGCCACTCTGATTCGTTGCTGGATGAGACGTTTTCAATGAAGAGCCATTAATTCAGAGCTGAGTCAGTAAACTGGGCTCACTCATGCAGCCAGAGAACAACTTTCTGCAGAGCCGTTGTTGCGCCTGTTTATCAGCACGCCAACGCTGAGCTACTTTTGTGCTTTGAGTAGTCAGCTGGGAAAAAAAACATTTGACACAAACTTTTACCAGCCTTGGATTGGTATTCATTTCAAAAGCCGTGTGCGGTGTTAAATATTATCCTTGAAAGCCGAGGCGTCTGCTTTGAATACATTTTCCTGGACATTGTTGTTTTACGGTTACCCGTTGGTGTTTATCTGTAGTAATTGGTGACATCAGTTTTTCTTTGTTGGGGCTTGTTTGAGGGTGTAGAGGCACTCAGTTTAATGGCTTTCTGTGTGGTGGAGCTGTTACATTAATGCTGCAGGATTCTGCTGCTGATACAGAAACATATTCAGAAATACTACCTGTACACCGCTTCTGTTATGTTTTATTGTAGGTAGATAAAAAAAATGTTCTTGAATAATCCTTGATGTCTAAACAGTCTACGTTGACTTTTGTTCCACATCCAGACCCACTTGGTTATCTCCAGGCCGAAGAGAAAGGTGAATAACTCTTGTGATGACACAAGCCAACGCTTTTATTATTAAAGTTAGCAAAATTTATCTTTCTTAGGACACTTGGGTTTGCTTCAGAAGTCCTAACACGTGCTTCTTAAGGTTGACTGGGAATTTTAATTTGGTTTTGCCAGGGTTGGGTAGATCTCCAACTTGGATAAAACAAAAAACCATGACAGAGAATACAGGCCAAGTTACATTAATTAACTGATTTTAATGAGTTTGAGCAACCTTGCTAACAGTTATTGAGCAGAATGTGCCAGGAGACAATTCTTTCACATTCTGGTTTTGATCTAATCACTTTTGATGTTCAAGGCATCAGTAATCTGGTTAGGAGATGGATGAGCCACATCTTCGACCAGTGGTGATTAGGGCCCGACCGATATATCGGCCAGCCAATATTATCGGCCGATATAGGGGTAATTAACACTACCGGCTATCGGCCAAAAAGACGGCCGATATGGCCGATATTGCGCTACCTATCCAGCAGATGGCGCCAGCTTTATGAACTCATGTTGCGTGGCTCCACTCCTCGGGGGTGGAGCCACCGTCACAGCACACATGTAGCGGAGCAGCAGAAGCAATTCAGTCAAGCAGAGACGACGGTGATGAGGAAGTAGGAGGTAAGTCTTCAGTTTTAAGCATATTTGTTGTGTCAGTGGTAAGTTGAACGGTAAAATAAGCAATGACAAAAGTATGTTTCCGCTCAACATGCTTCCTAAGTTTATTGTGTGCCTCGTATTGAAAAGTTAACCTGAAAAAATAAAATAAAACTGTCGCAGCTTTACATTCTATGCAGAGCTCACGCTGCTTCCCCATTTTCTGCTGCCCTTTTTCTGGTAGACTTTCTGGAATATTCTCAGACAATTTCCTCCGCTCTTCAGCAGTCTTCAAACTCACGCGGTTCACTCGCGGCTCGCGAAAAAAATAGTGCAGACGCCCAAATGATCGCTGCACGGCGCGGGCTGGAGCGCCGGAGAGCAGCGCTTCGGCAGCCCATGTGGCCTATAGAATAGGATAACAAGGACGACGAATGAAGGCGGTCCCCGTTTCGCGGTGCTTTGGCGGCACACGACCGTTGTCGCAGCTGAGGACGGGCGAGGGGGGGTTGGCAACAAAGCAATGAAACGCTGTGCAGGGAGTCCCCCCTCCTCTCCCTAGCTGGGAGAGGAGTAGGGGCGGTAATACGAGAAAATAAACATCCCTCTCTGCAATAGAATAAATCTATTGTATTTTTCAGCCTTATATTTTACATTAGGCTTATACATTGCCACATACTAATCTAACGTATCTTATTTTTATTTTCCTAATACTGTCGGCTTTGGAAAGGATCAAAACACAGAAGTGTAAAACTCCAAAGTATTTTAATGCCAAAAATCAGGTGACAGAAATAAAATCAGGTAACTAGGACGCTGAAACCAGCAGAGTATGACTGAAACTGAACCGTATGCACTGAGGAGTGAGAGATGACAGAGGACTAGTTATGAGGAGGAGCTGTGAGTGGGAGCAGAGGACAGCAGGGGAACACAGGAGGAACTATAAATGAAAATAATTTTAAAGAAGAAAGATTCCTAAAAAGGAAAGAAGAATAACTAGAAAAAAAACCTGACAACAAACGGAGTAGAAAATTCAGTGGAAGGGAAAAAAAGACTTGAATACTAAATGAGAAAACCTTAACAGCTGGGGAACCAAACAAAAACAGAGCCATTGGTTTTGAGCCACAATGTCTGATATAATTTATTTACATGATCATTTTTAAACTTTTAAGTATAAAAATGCCACATTTAATGTATTTTACTTTGTCTTAGTATCAATAGATATATAACTGTAATTTTATGCTGATTATTTTATTACAGATGGAAAAAGAGGGTCGTAGTAAGGTGTGGGCCTACTTCACTAAAGATCCAGCCGGTGATGTCATCTGCAGCATCTGCTCATCTTCAGTAGTAGTTTGTGTGTTCTGTTGTTTTTGAGATGGCAAAATAAATCTTATTTGCATTACTTGGAAACACTAGTGAGTTATTTAGACAGTTCTTTGGTGTGTAATATAGAAATAAGTTAGCTCTAAAAGGCAGAGAATGAAGGGTTTAATCTTAAGAACATTTGTATTTATTTCTTTTTTTGTGAGGGAGATTTATCGGCCATTATATCGGCTATCGGCCTTTGTAAAAAGTTTTATATCGGTATCGGTCCCAAAAAAAGCATATCGGTCGGGCCCTAGTGGTGATGTATCCTGGTCCTCCTGAGCCCAAATACCATGTTTAAGAGGTTACTCTGCTCCAGATAACCTGATTTTAATCAGTGAGTGATTAACAGGCTCCTCAGGCCTCCAGCTGAACAAAGCATGAGCCTAGAGTGTTGCCCAATCCATTTGAAGGAGCTGCCAGTCGACGACCCCAGTCCCCAGTGTCAGTCAGCTTAGTGCACCAACCAAGAAGAAGGAGCCAGAGGTGTGTAAAGGGGCAACCAAAGTACAGACGTTACTGATTCGGAGTTCAGGAGTTTCACCTTTTGAGTCTTTGTTTTACTCGCTGTTTAAAGGGGGGTTTTAACTTTGCAGTATTTCAGTCAGTTTCTGCAGCCCTTTTCCTTGTCCAGCACTTAGTGATTAAATGTGCTTTACAAATAAATATGGTATTCCTCCACCACCTTGTACTTCTCAAAGTTTTTAAGTATTTAATGCAAAACTCACTTTCCCTGTGCAAATGAAAGGAATGGGGAGAAGGGACGGGAAATATGGGTGTTTGAATTCCAAAACCTGCTCCTTCTCTCCTTGACAGGGTGACCAGATGTCCCGCTTTGCGCGGGAAAGTTGTCACGAGGTGGGTTGGAGGAGTAGGACCCAATATGCAGACACCCAGAACGACATGAGGCAGGAGCGGATGTGAAAGAAAACATTCCTTTATTAGGATGACAAAAGGTAAATAAAATCCAAGCAGGAGCAAAAGCCAAAAAATCCTAGAGACCCGGAAAAACCACGAAGGAGGGGGGACAAACCCACGCTGACATGAACAATGGACCAACACAACATAGAGACACAGACAGGGTTTTATACACAGGGACTGGGTGATTAGGGAATTGTACGCAGGTGAGGCCAATTAACAGAGGAGTACAACGGAGCAGGGGAGGAGGCCAGAAATAAAACATGGGGAAGGAAGCAAAATTGGCCTAGAGGGAGAAAGCCGACTAGAAAAAAAACTTAACAGAAGACTACTGTTAAAGGGTGACTAAAGAAAAAAACCTAAAAAGCCTGGAGGGAGGTTGGGGACAAACAGGGACACTGAAACCTGGAGGGAACACCTAAGGGAAGAACCTGGAGTGGGCTGGGGAACACAAAGAGGCACATGAGGAGGGATGCAGACAAGGAGACACATGAGGACGCTAGGAGACATATAAGGAGAACCTAGAGAGGGATGGAGAACACAAGGAGACACGAGGGAGATGCAGGACGCAGACCATGACAACAGTCTCGCATTTTCATTACTCTTCACGTGCCCCGCAAATTGAGACTCATGTCCCGCATCATTGACAGTTTCCCGTTTCGAGTTTCAATCTTATAGAAGAAACTGTGGCGAAATCTGCCTGTTGCTGTCAATCAAACGGAGGCGGGACTTTATCGCAGATCCGGAGTGTGTGTGGAGCGCTCCCGAACCACCAAAACAAGCGTGAATGAGCACGGAGGAGAAAATGCTGCTAACTCATGAATTAAACGTGTTCAGAGATAATCTACAGTCTTTGTTGTTTCTGAGTCATTCTTTCATGTCTCGGTGCAGAGTCTGATATGAAGAGGTCAAAAGCAGGTTTTCCAGTAATTAGACAGGTCCATGATAAACACAATGGAGGCTCTAATGGGCCATTCCCATCTGTACCGGGTCGGCCCGGGCCGGGTAGCCCCAGTCGGCCCCAGCCTGGCCCGGTTGATTCCACACATCCTTGTCTTAAGCCCATGTGGGCTGATTCTACCCACCAATCAGAGGCTTGCTCTAATGGAAGGTGTGAATGGGCTGATTCTACCCACCAATCAGAGGCTTGCTCTAATGGAAGGTGTGAATTTGCTGTCAGCAGTGGGCGTGTTGGCCCTGGTCGGCCTGAAGCAGTACCCCTCGGGAAGAGGGCCGAGAATGAGCCTTGGTTGGCCCGGGAAAATTCCAGGCCACCCAGATATGTAAACAACCTACGCTACCCGGCCCGGGCCGACCCGGTACAGGTGGGAATGGGGCTTAACACAGACAAGGTGCTGCGGTTTCAGATACCTGCGTACATGCTGAGCCCCTTAAAGCACAGTGAAGAAATAATGAGAATAAATGGAAGCTTTCATCACTTATTCTCAGAAATTTGAGGCAAAAAGTAACTCTAAGAAACTTTATTATTAGATTAGATCTGAATTTTTTATAGATTAGAATCTGATGTTTATTCTCTCACCTAAAATCTAGAAGAGATGTATTATGTTTTTAAAATGTTTTGTTTCTGAATTATGAAAAAAAAATAGCAATAAAGTACAGATCTTTTTTCAATGAGATGCTGATTTTAGTAGAAAATTAATTAAAAACAAACATAAATAGATCTAAAAAATATTACTGGTACTTTTACCGTCATTCTGTTGTGGAAAACATTCAATGAAAACTCTGAAAAGCTGCTTGAACCTGCATTATTATTATTATTTTTTCATTATTGTGGGGCTACCTATATTATTAAAATAATCAGAGCCCCTACAGAGCTATGTTGTGGTAACTTGAGAGGAACTGTGAAATAGTAAAGCTTTTGCAGTCTGCTTCTTCATGCTGAATTCAAATAAAAAATATAAAAGAAATATATGATAATAAGAAAAATAATTTTATGTATGTGTAACAGTGATGTTAGGGCTAAAAAGCAGAATATATGTTTATTTTTTTTTCTCATTACAATGGAAATTCATGTTGTCCCACATTTGGCAAGTTGGGATCTGGTCACCCTACTCCTTGATGACATCACACTATGGACCACAGCACCTGGTGAATATCACTGAGGTATATATTTTAATATTTTAGTTAGGAAAATGTCCCATTCATTAACATGGAGGGGGCAGGGCTAAAATTGTGGACTGAAGCCAACCAGTCAGGGGAAATTCCGTTTATTTGACTTTAACCGCTAGCTTTGGTAGCTCAACGGTACCCTCTAGCCTTCTTCAACTGATAATAGAGTAAAACTAAAAGTTGGCATGGCTTTTTAGGGGTACAAGAAATACCTTCTAGGTTGCACCTGTTTACTAGCTCGGGATCTTTACAAATCGCTACTGCATTTTGCCGGCTATCGCCATGTTTTGGCGCTGCAGTGCCAACTCGCCAACCCTGCAGGCTCAGAGATTATAAACAGTAACTACGTCCCTCCTAACTTTTTGAAAGGAGAAAAACTGACAATCCCCCAGTCAACAGAGAATGAAGTCTAATAAAAAAAACTTTCCTATTATTTTACATATTGTACCATTAAAAGCCAATCACAATATTTATCTGGGTTGAGCACTGGACTTCAAATGGGTTAGGTTTGTGGAAATTCTAGCCTTACAGCTGACTCAAGAATACTTTCATATGCAGATGAATTAATGGTCAACTTGATGACTGCAAGGTCCTCAATGCTGTTGAATGAGCCCTTATCATCACCCCTCCACAACCATGCTCAACAGTCTGATCATAAATCTGACTTTTATCATTATCTGCTCTTTTATAATAGAATAAAACATTTTTTTACTTCCAAACAAGCCGTAGTTGTTTGTTATTTTGCTGTATAAAATAAAATGTACTATTTGACCTCATTAATGAAGCCTGTTAAATCTGAGATTACTTGGCATTTTATTTGAGTTACACAAGTAATAATCTTGGGAAATGTTAGGATATTATTTCCTGGGAAGATTTAACCTATAAATATTAGCCAGCTGCGAAGACTATTTTCCTGATGGAAAACTGATATATCTTTTCTGATATAAGATGTTTCCCAGCTATGGAAAATAAAAGATCTCGATCTCTGGGAGATTTTGTTAATAATAATGACAAAATATAAATTGCATCCTTTGACTTCTAATTTGACCTGAGTAAATATTCATATAATGCAATATTTTTGTTTGAGACAAAATATGTTAATGAAGTTATTTGATTCAACGTTGTTTTCAAACATTGAAAAAATAAATATTTTATAATTTCAGGAGGATTTGAATGTGTAAAAATCCTATTTCTGTCAGCTGTGCCACAATGTAAACCCAGATAAACCCATACAGATGTGAAATGAACATATTTGTTCCAGTTGAGAGGAGGATTAATAATTACATCCTTCGTTTGACGGTTGAACAATGTGTGATGAGGTTTTATTAAAATTTATATTTAAACAGAAAATCTTTTCATCAAATTTCTGAGTATCAGTTGTGTTGCTGTGGCTGCTGCTTGTGTACTTTGATGTGTGTGTGTGTGTGTGTGTGGGTGTGTGTGTGTGTGTGTGTGTGTGTGTGTGTGTGTGTGTGTGTGTGTGTGTGTGTGTGTGGGTGGGTTTTATTGTGTTGAAGGGAGGTGAAATTGCTCCTGCCAGCAATATGTTCCAGGCTTGGAGCTCAGGTGGTTCTGGTTCATCTCTGATCAGAGCTGACACGCAGCAGCGCTCACAACTAGAAAACATCGCTCTCACTTGGACGATTTAGCTCGATCTGGCTCTGGTTTGCAATTCTGTCTTCTTCCTCATTCTCTCTCTCTCTCTCTCTCACACACACACACACACACACACACACACACACACACACACACACACACACACACACACTGATGCAACACGTTATAACAATCTCTCTGATTATCGATCCCGATCATCCTGTGGTTCCTCATGCTTTTTTCATCTGAAGCTGAAACAAATGAACCCATCAGAGGGAACAGAGACGATGACAGAGTGTGTCGTTTGTGTCATTTTTAGCCCCTTTGTACCCTGTGACTTTTTTTTTTTGTCTGGCCTAGAACAAACTGCTCCAAAGCCAGTGAGACCAGAAAACGAGGACAAAGTTGTGGGTTAACTGGTTTTTGGAGACAAACCGTCATTACAAAAAAACACAACGTATTAATT
This sequence comes from Nothobranchius furzeri, assembly GCF_043380555.1. Lineage (NCBI taxonomy): Eukaryota > Metazoa > Chordata > Actinopteri > Cyprinodontiformes > Nothobranchiidae > Nothobranchius > Nothobranchius furzeri. The sequence continues at coordinate 84,094,411 of NC_091742.1, forward strand.
GTCCTGCATTGAACTGTTCAGAAGTTTCTCACCATAATTAAACTTAGAGTAAAATAGTATGTGTGCAACAATTGCAGCAGTTTGGACCGGTAGGGGAAACACCTGCACAGTCAGGACGTGCATGGTGCTACCTCTGCTCTGTAGGAGCCCCACGTCTGCAGTGTTCCCTGGCTAACAGCCCACCTTCCCCCCAGGGACCAAACGTAAAACCGTGCTGTTTCACTGCAACAATGAAATATCCTTGAGTTAAACAACAACCTCCATTAGAGGAAGCAGGATGCTGACCACCAGGAAAATCAGTTAATATCTCCGGCATGGTTTCAAGAAAGTATAGAATAGTTTTATCTCTGCATGGACTAGTGTCACAACATGTTGTGGAATTAAAGCATCCAGATTGAGTATCAGGATCAGTACCTTCATCGTAAACCTGCCATGTCCAGGTTTACATGTGTACAGCCCCCCGGTGGAGGATGTACTGGTGTTGGGGCAAATTAAAAAAATTAAATAAAATGTCACAGATTGTTAAATACTTTTTTATATTTACATATATATACATTAGTCAATAGCACTTAAATGGTTGTGATATACATAACTTTCTAAGATTTCAAATCATTTAAAGTGCATTCAATGTTTTAGTCATATTTGACTGTTTTCCCCTGAAGTTTAGCCATGTTTTCTGATTGATGATTAAAAAGTTTTCTCTGTTTGCACTTCCTGTTTTGAGTTTCAAGCAAGAAAGCTAAACCTTTGATGTATATGTTGTGTTGAAACCCTTTGATTTTGTGCTATAAAAAACTTTTAAAATCTTTCTTCAAATGTATTTATTTATGTATTAATTAATTAATTAAATCATGTATTTATTTATTGATATATTTATTTATTTATTTAAAGAACAAATCTATTTCATGAGCTTGAACTTCTGCACATACTGACAACTAAACACTTTATAATTTCAATAATGACCAACACGTATCTCTTAAAAAAACTGTTTTAAGGGTAACAATAAGTACTAATTAAAAGTTTGTTTAAAGAAAAAGTCTTGATCAATGGTTTGTTGGTTTGTCGAACAAAATCCTTTAAAACGGATTATTTAGAGGTTCCAAATTATTCTAAACCTTTGAGATAAAGGTAAGTACAGTATATGATAAAATATTACCGTTGGCACTATTGCAGCATAATTTCTCTGAAATACAAGTTATTTTTGTCAGTCTGAATTTAAACCTGAAAACAAAATAAGTTCGTTTCAGTGAAACTCCATCCACGCCTGCTCTGACAAAATGTGCCTACAACAGCATCCTGGGTGAGTCAGCTACTGTATTGGCTACGGAGGTCCAGTGGTTAAGGCGTCTGTCTGCCATTAACATTTCCATATGCAAACGTAACTCCCGATGGTGTCGGCAGTAATTTATTCAGCCAGTTGAAGCAGATTTCATGCTTTCATATTTTATTTTAATTGATTCTTTTCAGCAAAATATTTTGTGTTTCTAAACATCTTTGAATTTGGTCATTTCCAAACAGCATTTTAGTTGATTTACTCAGCACACCTCACATGGTCTCACACTGGCTAAATAAAGTTAGTCCTTATATTTTAAACAGTTAACCAATAAAGGGTTGGAAACATAATACTGGCACGTGTAGCTAAGAAAAGAAGAAAACCAGTTTCTGCTGAGACCAGGATGTGAAGCTACACAAAACTGAATACCAGCCCAGCACTCTAACCACTGGACTACCAGGTCTATCACATGGAATCAGTCGCCTAACCCCTTCTTTCCACCGGAGCCGTCAGCAGCCGTCAGCAGCTGTCAGCAGCGCGAGTCGGCCGCATCTCAGGAGCAGCATGTCGCGGCCCTTAAGCTTGGTTTATGCTTGACACATTCACTTTCCGCTTGGTGATGCGGCTCGCGGATGGAACGCGCTTCCCAACTCGCAGCGTTTATGGTTCATGTGGCTTGTCTCCGCGGTGAGCCAATATTCTCCCAAACTGTAGGGGGCAGCATGGAGCTCTACGGCATGCATCCAACACTACACCATAGTAGAAGTAGAAATTACTGTTTACAACATGGCATTCCAGCATTTTTAACAGCATCCTCGTCTTTTCCGACAGTGCGAGCTATTTCTCTCCAAGAATTATTAACAACATGTTGATCACGTTGATCTTTGAGAGCTGAATCATACAAATGTCTGTATTTACGAACCTCTGCCATACTAGTTCTTGCCAGTCTGCCATGTTTTTCCACGTCCAACCGTCCGTGTGGTTAGAAAACTTCCTAGGTGCGCGGTGCAGAAATTTTGGGCTGTGCGGAGGCGCGGTGAAGGGGCGTGGTTGTTAAAATGACGCAATTTCGCCTCGCGGACGTGTCAAGCATAAACCAACCTATACGCGCCGGTTCTATTTTCTACGCGCGACGCCTCTGAAACGGGTCAAGTTCGACATTTTTGGGGAGGGAAAGACAGGAAATTGGTTGCGGAAACGGAGCGAAGCTCCCGAGATTTTCAGAATAAAGAAACGTTCTGCCTTTCGGTTGCTTTACTTTAAAAAAAATTTACCAACTGTGCGGCCCCGTGAGAAGTCATCACCTAGCTAGCGGTCTCCTTTGTTTTTCAGGTCCATATTGGCGATTATAAAACGGACAGAACAAAAAACACAAAACTTTTGGAGCCATGTTGTAGTTTGCTCCTGCTTGTTGTTGTGTTTACTGACGAAGTCAATCGTGTGACTTCGTGCTCTGTCGGTGACAGCTGCTCCCCTGCTGCTTCGCGTCTCGTGGGAAGGACCAAGCAGCAGCTTACGAGAGCAAGACGTGCTGCTGCAGTAACGTGCTGCTGACGGCTCCCGTGGAAAGAAGGGGTCAGCCACATATCCTGTGCTGGCCAGGGGAGACAGGTTTCAGACCAGAGACTAGCTTCCAGGAACAGGGCTTGATGGGGAGACTAGTTTCCATTGACGCTTGCAGGATTTTCAAAGTAAAACTCAGAATTTGCAGCTGAAACAGGAAAATGCATGAATGCAGCCAAAAACGGGACTTGAGTTTATTTTCCACGAGGAAATAACAACATCACAAGGTTAAAAGCTCCAAAACGTGGATTTTCCATGACACAGCCCCTTTAAGTTTATGATGATGACAACCTATATGAGTAAATAGGTAGAAGACACAGTAACTAGTTAGCTTATACGGTAACAGTTAATCTGTACTGTGGGAGTTTAGCTTAAGCCATTGTGGAAACCAGAGGTGTCCAAACTTTTCAGGACAAGGGTCAACATTGTCAAGTTTAAAGTTCCCAAAAATGTGGTGATTTTCTTTTTTAGTGCAAACATTTATTCATGGTGACTTATTTCACTGGAACTGTTCCAAAATAAGCTTAAAATAAGATAATTATTAAAAATCTTATTTTAAACACTGTCCTGCACAGTTGTAGAAATGCTAGTGTGGGCAGAACCAAATGAGTCTGAGGGCCACTAAAGACCCCCAGGCCACACTTTGGACAAACCTGGTCTAAACTTACTAATAACTTGTTAGCAGCACATGTTAGCTTATTTAGCAGCTAATATCCACTAGAAAGAGATTTATTCTGCACTTTAATAGAAATAATTTACAGTTTTCAGGGGGAGGCAATGAACATAAGCTAAGCTAAAAGCTAATTCAGGTACATTAGTCTTGCTTTTATGTTTAAAAAGATTTAATCAAATAAAGACTAAAAAATATTTCTGTATTAGTATTTTATCATGTGAACAACAGTTGATTATATTTTTATTCCAGAATGGAGGAAGATTATAGGATTTTAGTTAAGCTGGGTTGCGTGTTGTGGTAAGGGATGTGTGTGTGTGTGTGTGTGTGTGTGTGTGTGTGTGTGTGTGTGTGTGTGTGTGTGTGTGTGTGTGTGTGTGTGTGTGTGTGGGAGTGAGGTCCTGAACCAATTTCTCTACTCTGCTGACTGTGGCAGCGTTTAAAAGTTGTGTGTGTGTGTGTGTGTGTGTGTACCAGCTCGTTTGATCACCAAGAAATTCCTCTCGTGTCAAACTTCCTCCAACTCTCAACTTCAAAAAAATAAATAAATATAAAAAATACAGAAAAAAATCAAAGAGTATCTTGAAGCAAGAGAAAGAAAATCACCCGGAACAACCACTGAAAACAGCACTCAGAGATGTGTATCAAAATATCATCAGTCATCTTTTCCTCCAAGAAACACGTCCAGGAGAACAAAGGGAGGAGGAGGCGGGGGGGCGGAGATGAAAGTGTGGACAAAATAGCCTGGCTGGCGTAAGTGCTGCAGGTGGGAGGTAAATTGAAAGGGGGCCGGGGAGTTAGGTGATCTGTTTCCAGCAGAAGATTAGACCTACATCCTCCAAAGTGGGGCACAAGTGTCCTTGGACGTTCCGCTTATTCTTTTTCCTCTTCCTCTTTATTTGATGTTATCATCATTGACTTGAAATAGCTTAATATTTGTGCACTCCCTCATCCAACAGCAATTTCATCCTTGAGAAGGAGGTCGAGGCGGCAGAATAATGCCTCATTGTCTGCGGTGGTTTCAATAAGCGCTTTGTTGCTAGAAAATCACGACAATAATTTGGTTTGGGGGGGGGGGGGGGGGGGACAATGCTGTTGGTTGGACATTGTGTTTTCAAGGGCACGATGATGAGGATGGTGTCATTTGAGAGGAAGAGAAGAAGCACTGGAAAACACTGTGGATGGCTTCATAATGCAGCTTCCATTAGCCAGAACGGCTCATCCAAGGTGATATAAGGCTAATGATTAGCATTCAAAAGACACTTTAGTTCAATTGCAGCGGTCAGCAGCACATTGGTATGCATCTCATATTTAATGCACCACTAAAGATATTTGACCTGTGTGTGTGTGTGCAAGTGTGTGTGTGTGTGTGTGTGTGTGTGTGTGTGTGTGTGTGTGTGTGTGTGTGTGTGTGTGTGTGTGTGTGTGTGTGTGTGTGTGTGTGTGTGTGTGTGTGTGTGTGTGTGTACACACATCCCCCAAAAAGACTTCAAAACAAGAAAAAAAGGAAAAACATGCAACAAAAATACCTTCGTCTCGAGGCTTGTTCATTGAAGATTCATCAGTTTTTTTTGTGAGCGGACCTAGGGTTAAGAAAAAAAGGGGGGAAAAAGAGAAAAGAGAAAATTCAAAAAAGATTACTGGCAAAAACCGCTTTTGTGTAAAAAAAAAGAAAAAGAATATCAAAAAAGAAAAGAAGCAAGAGAAAAAAGGACAAATCAGCAAGAATTCATGTTGGCTTAGTGTGTGTGTGTGTGTGTGTGTGTTTGTCTTTAAAAAGAGTAAGAAAAAAAGCATCACAAACAGATTTACCACAGGAAAAGACACAAGATCAAAGAAAACCGTTTTAGGGTATGATTTCCTTTTCCTCCCCTGCAGAAGAAAATGGCGGCCATCGTTTCTCTATCTCTAATCCCTGTTTTTCCTCTCGGTTTGGATGCTGGTCGGAAGGTAAAAAGTGAAATAACCCGGCCTTAGTGGTTTGAAGAACAGGACCCAGCCCTTTCCTCCATGAAAAAAGACACACTGGTTTTAAAATCTAAAAGAAAAAGGCGACAACCTGAAAGGAAGAAGTTTGGGTTTGGGTCCTGATGCTCAAACGCAAAAACCTCATAAAGGTTGTTGTTGTTGAACGTGAGGTAAGAAGACCTTTTTAGAAAAACACACCAGAGACAAAGACACCTTTAATTGGACAGCCCTGCAGAGACAACGACCCTGTAATGGTAGACAGCATGTTAAACATGTTTCAAGTAAAACAGGAAACAGGTGGTTTGGTGTTTGGAAGTGTGTGTGTTTGTGTTATTTAGTGTTGAAAGTGAAGAGCTATTCTCCAGGCAGGTAAATAATTACATGGCACAACAGCAGCACGTCGATTTGAAATGACAAGTAAGCGTGACGCTAATTGCACAGAGGAGTTCAGGTAAAAAAGGTGAGAGTAATTTGAGCCCCATCAGCCCGTTGGCTGCTGCTGGTAAATTAAAAGAACGAGGAAAAGGGAGAAGGAAAAACAACCTCCATCTTTCCTCCATCTGTTAGAATAAACATCGCTGTGGTGATGGACACGTTTGCCACTTTCCTACATCCACTTGAGAAGTTTAAGAACGTCGTAAAAGCCAGGTATGACTTTTGTCACTTAGGGCATTCTGCTTTTCCTGCCTCCTGTAAGAGTCAAGCCCATCTTCCACACGATGCAGCGTCGGTGAGATGGTTAACCTTTTGAAATAGATTTAACCCCAGAAATCCACTTAAAAACAATGTGCTTCCCTAGTCCACTTTTTTGCAGAGGCAGTTGCGTTTTTTTGGTTTTTAGAATGCCCCTGGCTTAAAGGGGTTAAATCTACACATATCTACACATAAACACACATCTGAGTACTGAAGCTAAGGATGTAATCTGTGTCAAAAAACCTGACTTAAGAAATATACAATTTTAATGACAGCTTTGGATTAAGGACAAGGACAAAAATGTTCTATTCGATTCAATTCAGTTTATTTATAAAGTGCCAAATCACGACAAGAGTCATCTCAAGGCACTTCACACAATAAACGTTCCAATACAGGTCAGTTCATTAGGCCAATCAAAAAGCAGTTTCCTATATAAGGAACCCAACAGGTTGCATCGAGTCACTGACTACGTTTACATGCAGCCAATATCCGGGTTATGATCGGGTTTCTGAGTTGATCAGAATAACCTGTCTACAAGCATAAATAGAAAGAGTTACCCATAACCCGATTTAAATGCGGACGTTGGGGTAGCGTCAAGACGTAATATGCGGTTACCTTCTTGTATATTTCGCTCTCTCTGTACTTTCGGCCGTCAACAAAAGACATAATGTTCATACTTTTCACCAGACTAATGAAGACAGAGGTTTCCTCGTAACTCCAAAAGTGTGGTGCTGTGCCGCGACTCGCCATGTTGCTCTCAACTTGTTGTTTACTTCCGGTGTTCTGGCGCATACCAGACGTCTCGCTACTCAAAAGACCAAGATTCCTTGCAAACAGAGCATGAGCAGAACACACGCTTTGATGGGGATATCCCGATATGCGTTTACACGACCAAACATTCGGGTTAGAAAAGGGTTACCCCAGGTGTAGTAACCAGGTTTTTAAAAACCCGGTTAAGAGCATATCCGGGTTTTAGGCGGTGTTTACATGGACCTGCGGAACCGGGTTATGGTGAATATTCAGGTTTTAAAAGGGTTACTGGCTGCATGTAAATGCACTCACTGACTAGTGTCAGATTCTTTACAGCAATCCTCATACTAAGCAAGCATTTAGCGACAGTGGAGAGGAAAACTCCCTTTTAACAGGAAGAAACCTCCAGAGGATCCTGGCTCAGTATAAGCAGCCATCCTCCACGACTCACTGGGGTTTGAGAAGACAGAGATAATAATGAATATGAATGAGCTGAGGGAGCTGCCAAAGCAGAGAGATGCTAGCAAGTGTTTCCACCAGGACCGTTTTAGGTGTGACACACTCTGAGCCTGATCACTTTAGTGTTTATTCACAGAGAGACATCAGCCAATGCTAAGGATTTGTTTACTTGGTGAATTACACCCAGATTAAGTCAACTGCTAGCTTTGGCAAGATGTTAGCAAAATTAGCACATTAGCATAAGGCATCAAATCTTAGCTACAGATATTGTTTTTCCTTTAGAGCAGCTTTAATGTGGGGAGGTAGTGTTGTTGCACTGTTCAATAACAACTAACTGGTAAAATCCTGGTTTTACTATAGAATAAACACGTGTTCTTAGGTTTTGTGTGCTTAAGTCTTGAACTAATAAACAGTTCCAGCATTTAGACCCAGAAAAACCAACTACGGATCAAACTGGACGATTGCTATTTTGGAACTTTACGGGTGAATCGCGTGGCTTCAGAGAAAAGATCAGGAGACAGGAGATGAGAAACGGATTTAATAGAAACGTTGAAAAAGACACAGAAATCAGAGCTTACTCAGATCTTACATCTGCTTCTCTTTTACGCACATATTTTTTTAAATAAGTTGTTAAACTATCTGGAGTAGTGTAGATGGGGTCTTGGAGTCCTCAAAGACAAAAGGAACAAAATAAATACCAAAGATATAAAAAAGGAAATGTAACAGTTTTTGTTTTCCTCACCTTATTTTAAAGTAAGCGATTTTCCCAGACTAAAGCTGACACTGTCTAGTATCTTATTTAAAAAAGCTCTGCTGATTAATACCATTTCAGATTTTCAAAAGTATACATAACAAGATGAATAAAAACGATATTTAAAGAATAAAACAAGTTAAAAAACAGAAAAGAAAAGTATGTGGATTAAGAAAGGGCTTCTTTAACTGTTACATTTTTCAAAACACCAAAAAGTCAAATTTGAGCATCGTAAGCAACTATAGACTCGTGACATCACGCACCCAAGACCCCGCCCCCAGCTTCTGGCTGGGGGGCAAAAAGATGGCACGTCCTGTTGACCCCTGTCAGTTGTCAAGGGGTGATGAAATAAAATCTATCAGTAAGGTTAAAAGTTGTCTTTACTGATTTTATTTGATATATCAGGCTAAAAAGGTCACATTTTCTTTCTTTACTGTTATAATCTGACCTACATGGTTCCTATTTGTGACATAAGCAGCAACATTTCTTTATTCAGACAGATCTTCTGAGGTAATTCCAACACGTACACTGACGAGGACCTGTTTTGATTTAAATGAAAAAGTGAAAATGTTCATGAAGTGGGAAATAACAGGAGTGGAGTTGCTCATTCGGAGCTCATTTGCAGGACAATGTTGAACCTTGACAGGTTATGATTGACTGAACATCAGTCTTTCATGGTTAGGGTAAAAGAGCAGAGAAAGGATGACAGTTGTCTTAAAAAATAAAATATTTCTACAGAAAATGCAGAGAATAACTTAAGAGAATTAGATAAAAATGTGTGTGTGTGTGTGTGTGAGAGAGAGAGAGAGAGAGAGAGAGAGAGAGAGAGAGAGAGAGAGAGAGAGAGAGAGAGAGAGAGAGACAGTTGAAGCTGAGTAACTGGGATGAATGAGGTGTGGCCTCTTTGAGGGTGGTTCACGCTCATGTGCATTCTTCACCCCACACACACTCATGCTCTGATGTGTGTGTTTAATAATGCAGGACGGTCTCAAGGTGTTCAGAAAATCAAACAGGCAGGGAAGCAGACACACCTCCACCAATCTCCTGCTTCATTGTCACACACATGCCACATGCACCAGGACTACGTGTCACTAAAAGCTGCTCGGCTGCATGTGAATATCCAGGATGTCCATTTTCTGAGACGGGAGTTTCTGCTGCTGAAGAAGCTTTCTGCACGGTGTCAGCTCTATTCACATCCCAAGGCGATGATCCGATTAACACGAGTGTTCGACTGACACTAAAAAGACAGAATTCACACGCTGTCTTCAACCACTTCCTCCTTCACTCATTATAAAGTATAAAGGATTCAGTAATAGACAGGAAGGGGAAACAGTTGGTGCATTCTAGCTGTTACATCATCATTACGCGCCACATGTTCACAGCCACTTGTTGCATGAGGATAAACTGACATATGTGTCTAAATATGACTTTTTTTCTGCTAAAAGTACAAATCTGTGTTAACCTTTTTGTATCATCTCCAGGCTGGACTATTTCAATGGTCTTCTGACTGGTCTTCCTAAAAAAGCTGTGAAGCAGCTGCAGCTCATTCAGAACGATGCTGCTAGAGTCTTAACAAGAACCAAGAGAACCGAACACATCACTCCTGTTCTTAAATCTCTACACTGGTTACCAGTAAACTACAGAATCGCTTTCAAAGTACTTCTACTAGTTTATAAATCACTCAGTGGCATGAGGCCATTGAGTTTGCCCAACCAGTCTACGTGTATTTTGTGGATTTGGAGAAGGCGTTCGACTGCGTCCCTCGGGAGGCCCTCTGGGGGTACTTCAGGGGTGTGGGGTACAGGCTGTTAGGTCTCAGCATGACCAGAGCTTGTCAGATCCAAACAGGGTGAAGCTGCTTTTAGCTACTATGTTGCTCACAGATGGCCTCAAATGTGCCCCAACTCTAGAAACTTTTAACTCAAAATGGAAAACTGTCAAGTGTTCATTTGCCTTTGAATGAATGCTTCTCATGCTGCACCTTCTGCACCTGTAACTGCTACCCTTTAACTCTGGTTTTTATGTTATTCATACAAATAATTGTATTTGTGTATTTTATTTCTGACATTAATATCTGCTGTTCTGTGTTGCCACAATGATTTGAATGTTTTGTGTTTTTGCTGATCTTGCACCTGAAAGCACACTGACTTGCCTCTGTGTGTGAAATGTGTGATACAAATAAAGCTGCTTTGCTTAAACTTTCCAGTGACATACTGTAAATAACATGAATATTAGGGCTGTAAATGGCACTTGTTGCCTGTTCAGAGATTATACAATAAATCACTAAATTGACTTTTTAAAATGTTAAAAATATATATTAGCAGATTTTGATTTATGGAAAAAAAACTATAGTTGTACATGAATCTATAAATAAGTCAATAAATGAATCAAGTTAAAACTGATCTCTTGTCTCTTTTTGTACAAATACTGTTTTATAAAATCAAGTTTTAATAGTTGTTATAGTATATTTTAATGTATTAGTTATTTAGGTAGAAGAAACTTTATATTTGATTTATAAATAAATGTCAAAATTGAAATGTAGCTTTGATTCATCATACTGGGGCAGTTTATGCATAACACCCAACGATGAAACAGTGATTTAAAGAGAAACCTGAGATTTAGGAATATAAATAGTACATCTGAATTATTATGAAATTAGCATTAGACCATATTGGCCAGCTCTATGTTAAACCGTGCAGGTTTTAGGTGAAAAAAAAAATCAATGCAAGGCAGAGTTTGGAGAGAAGTATAAATCAATAGACAGCTCCATGTTTCTGCGAATGTGATTGTATCACACTGTTCCTGCTTACTGCGTGCTTGTTTGAGGACTACGGGGACTTTTCACTTTCTTCTTTGTCCATCTCACTTATTACACAGTGACCTTGCCTGTAGCAGTGTTCAGTGAATAATAGGCTTTTGGGGGATTTCAGAGTTCAGCAGAAAGACAGATGAGACTGTCAGGATGCTGCCAGAGCACGGTGAAGTCCTCCAGCCTGGTGGGTCTACCAGGGGACAACACAGGTATGGAAGGTTATATGAACTTATACTCTGATTTATTACTCTCGGTACGCTCCTATCTTGGGCAGGATTATTAAAACTGAAGTATTGTCTTCAATCTGCCAAACTATTTGTGATCAAAGTGTCTGGAAAAAGATACCAGACATGGTTGAGTGTATATATTAGGTGACACTTAGTAGCATCTACACAAATATATTCTCGGTGATGATAAAACCTTTCTAGTTTTACATTTGTTTTCTAATGAAACACTAATCAGAAGAAGAAATAACACAAAACAGTCAGCTATGATGTCTCTACTTGTTGGGTCTCTAAAACATCAAATTACAAATAATAACAAAAACTGGAACCTAATAACCAGCCAGTGCATGGAAAACTAACTACTTATTTATCACTTCTACAAGAATTAGCAGGTATTGAAATGGTGCTGCTGTGGCTAAGTGGCTTAGAGGAAAAGTGGCTGACTGCCAATTGGAGGGTTGCTGGTTTAATCCCCATCAGAGGTGCCCCTCAGGACTCCCTTCAGACAGTTTATCTCAATGGTTACTAAAGACTTCGAGAACTTTTCTTGACAGAAAAATTTAATTGTGTGTTCAATCAAGATTTAAGATCATTGTACTGTCATTGCACAAGTTGTCAGGATCTGGGGTGAGTCTGCACATTCAACTAATTACCACCAAGTCGTTGCAGGTGAGCGGTGCCGGAGAGTGGCCAGCTGTGGTGTGTTTCCCATCACCTGCCAGGGTTTATAAGGAGCTGGGAGATCACTTCACCTCGCTGGAAGATTACTCAACTTGGGTAGTTCTGTCTTGCCTTTAGTACAAGCTACAGTTCTTATCACAGTTTATAGATCGCTACAGTTATTGTTATCTCAGTCCTAGTAGCTACAGATGGTGTTTGTGCTCTTAATGAGCGTAGTAATCATTCGCCCTGCTTTCCTCAGGATCATCTTCAGACCTGCCTCATCCAACCTCAGCCATAATCTGGAACCGTGCTACAGATCTCCCTCCTCCTGGTGGACCCCACCGCTCTCCTCCGCTCACCTCTTGGATCACGCCCCAGTACCAACACCTCTGCCACAGCTCACCCCAGATCTGCCCAGACATCAAAGCCAGCTTCCTACAGTAAGACTCCTCCGAAGAATTTATTCCACTTCAGCCACAAGATCCTCACCTCTGTCTATCCTACAGACCCCGGCCACCGGAAAGAGTGCTCTGCGCCTTTGCTACCCATCTCCACATTTTGTGGTGCCTCTTTAGTTCAGTTAAAAGAAATAAAATTGTATCTTATTTTTTTCCTACCTCTGTCTCCGAATCATTCTGCATGTCTTGGGTCAGGAAACTCCCCTCAGTCATGTCACAAGTGTACAATAAAATTGACTTTGTTCTCACTAAAGACAGCTCACGTAAGGAGGTACTAAAATATAAGTAAAATCAAATTATAAGGCTAAAAAAGAAGACACACACACACACACACACACACACAGCGGTTGCCTGGTGGTGCATGTTTTCATTGCCCTGTATCGTTTACCAGACAGAAGTCTGAAGAGATGGTTAGCAGGTAGGGTTGAGTCCTTTAGGAAGTACAATGCAAATAAAGAGGTTTGGCTATAATAACTAACAGCCACGTACACATCAGAGCAAATAGCTTATAACAGCTGTCAGCATGGTGGTGGAGGGGGATGATATGGGCTTGTTTTCCAAGCATTGAGCCAGGCATGAACATGTTTGAGCTATGAACTATAATCCCAAAGAGCTGCACGATGCCAGCATGGTGCCAGAACCAGAAGTATGATGTGATTAGAAAGATCATATCTCTCCTGTCTTAGCTTCCCTACATTGGCTACCTGTTAAATTTAGAATAGATCTTAAGATCCTTCTTCTCACATATAAAGCTCTTAATAATCAAGCTCCATCTTACATCAGTGACCTGATTGTTCCATACGTTCCTAACCGAGCACTTCGCTCTCAGACTGCAGGTCTACTGGTGGTTCCAAGAATATCTAAAAATAGGATGAGAGGCAGATCTTTTAGTTATCAGGCTCCCGTCTTGTGGAACCAACTCCCAGCTTTAGTCCGTGAGGCAGACACCTTGTCTACTTTTAAGGCTAGGCTTAAAACATTTTATTTGATAGGGCCTATGGTTAAAATCGGATGTTAGCCTGGATCTGGACAAGTGGGGGAGTAGAGGGAGGTGGAGTGTACAGTCGGTAAAGACGGCTCTCCCTTGCCCTGCCTCCAACATGCCTCCATTTTTAAAGGCTAGGTTATCAAGAGTTATCTCTGTAGCTATGCTGCTATAGGCTTAGACTGCTGGAGGACACACTGACCACTTTCCACACTCTACTACTTTCTTCTACAATTTGCTCTTTAACTGTATTATTTCCTGCAATTTCAGGTGTTAGCTTTATTTTTTCTCTAAGTGTTTTTCTCCCCAGAAGAAGCTACAATGGTGTTCCGCTGAGCTGTGGTGGCCTCATGGAGGGGGCCATCGACTAGCACACTGCTGCTAACCATTTAATCATTCTCCCTCTCCTGATGATAACATTAACTTTCCTTGACACTGAATATGCTACTACTAGTTTACCTGTTGAATTAATTATAGATCCACTAGGATAAATACAATAAAGTTTATCTCTCACCAAATAGAATAGATAGATAGATAGATAATCTTTATTGACAGACTCTTAGGTCCAGCTAAAATATATATCAAACAACAGATCAATGAAACAAAATAGATAAATAGAAATAAAAGATAACAGCATAAAATTGAATACAAATCTAAATGTAATTTAAAAACTTTACTATAAACTAACCCACACAAGGTTAACCACACAAACACTTCAACCAGTGTTTCCTTATACTGGACAAATAGCGACAACTGCTCACAGTAGGATCAGTGATTGCTGAAATTATACTTTTGGCAGAGCTATCCAGTTGGCCTGTAAAAGTGAATATGAGTTTTCTTAAAAGTGCTTTAAAAGTACAAATGCCTGCTGTTACAAACATCTGACTGGCACTGGCCCTCTGGGTATTTTAAGTATGATCCTTAAGGCATCATTGTATGCAACTTGCAGCTTATTCATGCTGCTTTGATTGTAGGATGACCACAGTTGGGCTGTGTAGAGCGGAGTACAATATGCTTTAAATAAAGCCACCTTAACTGGAGGTGAACAAAAACCAAACTTACGAGCTATAGTATTAGCTTGTGCATACAGTTTACAGCACTGTCTGTGGATGTCAGCATCATCTCGCATTTGATCGGTTATAAAGTGGCCAAGGTATTTCACCTATTTACCAAGAAATCACAATGTAACCATAGACACATTACTTGATGTGTGTGTGCGTGTGTGTGTGTGTGTGTGTGTGTGTGTGTGTGTGTGTGTGTGTGTGTGTGTGTGTGTGTGTGTGTGTGTGTGTGTGTGTGTGTGTGTGCCCGCTCTCTGTCTACTCGATCCCCAGTGAGTCATGGTGGATGGCTGCTTATACTGAGCCAGGATTCTCTGGAGGTTTCTTCCTGTTAAAAGGGAGTTTTCCTCTCCACTGTCGCTAAATGCTTGCTTAGTATGAGGATTGTTGTAAAGTCACTGACACTAGTCAGTGACTCGATGCAATTTGCTGGGTTTCTTATGAAGGAAACTTTTTTCTGATTAGCTTAATGAACTGATCTGTATTGGAATGTTTATTATGTGAAGTGACTTGAGACGACTCAACGCCGTGATTTGGTGCTATATGAATAAACTTGAATTGAATTGAATTTAGAGCTGAAACAACTAATCGATTTAATCGATTATAATCGATTATTAAAATAGTTAACAACTTTTTTAGTCATCGATTAGTTGTTTAATAATCATATTTTACCGCATAAAGTCTATTTTTAACCACAATCTGACATCGGTTACAATCTGTTAAATTTGCCGCCAGTGTGTGGCAGTAATGAGCCACTGATCTACCAGTGGAGCCGTAGAAGAAGAAATGAGCCAATAAGTGCCCTCGGTTTTCATGACGTATCACGTTACTGACGCTCATCTTGCTGTGAGAGATGGCGGATCAACAAGAAATACGGAAGAAAAATAGAAGCGACAAAACAAGAGAAACCCCGGACAAAAACCTCACGAGTATGGGAGCACTTCACTAGATGCCTTGAAAAGACCGGTGACCTGCAAAATATGCAAAAACCATGGCACGACGGAAGCACGACGTCCCTATGTGAACATTTGAGACGAAAACGTGGGGGCTGATGCAGCAGAGGAATGTCCGGTAAGTAACAGAAAATAAACAAGCTAACGCAGATCACATTTGGGACTTAGTGTTAGCTGAGTTCGTTATAGTGGATGTTAAACATGTTTTTTTTGCCGCGTCAGTTTACGGTGTTCTACTTCTGATTGACTAGATGCAATCGTGAATCTCCTCCGTGTTGTGAATCATGCGCTTGCCAAATTCAGCACGTCTGTTTATAAGAATGTTCTCGTTAAGAGAAAAACGGCACAAACCCATAAATATGTTCCTCATTCAAAAAAGGACAACTCCGCGGTGAAAAATATACAGACGAGCTGTGTCCAGGTGAATATAACGCGGCATAGTTGTACGCTTTCAATTTTTAAATACAGGAGAAATTCAGAAAGTCCTTTTTTTAACTATTAAAAGGCTGTTTTACTATCTAACGCCGTAAAATTCCTCACAACACATTTTTGTCAAATTAAATGATCACTGTATATTGTTAATTAATTCAAATAATGTAATATTGATTTAGTGTTGTAGTGTGTGTGCTGCTTTATTTTATATGTGTACTTAATTCAGTTTATTTGTGTTTCTTATGCAGAAAAAAACAAGCAACGATGGACAACTACATGGGCAACAAGACACTCACCCCCAGCAATGCATACCACTTACAAACTCTATTCCAGATTCTACATTATTTTTTATGGAATTTACCTCTTATATTTTGATGCCAAAAAATTATTCTGGACTGATATTTTGCACTGTTTAGCTCATTTTACACCGCTGACTGTGTTCATGTGCAATAAAATAGATTGCAGTCAACTGCACAATTCTCTTATGCTTTTCTTTTTCTTAACTGAAATGTATTCATCTTTTGTATAGGTTAAATAGCTAAACAATAACAAACCGATTAATCAATTAATCGAAAAAATAATCGACAGATTAATCGATTATGAAAATAATCGTTAGTTGCAGCCCTAATTGAATTACGGGCGTATGTTGGATCATTGAAGGGAACATCTTGGTAACATTGCATTCCATTGTTTGGTTCTTTTCTAAACATAGAGTACTGACTTGTTTTTTATTTTAGCTGACAAGTTTCGACTAACGCTGTAGTCATCCTCAGAGCACTGTCAATGTTGGTGGCATCACGTTTATCTCAGTTTAGAAAAAAACAAACAATGGAGTTTGATAGATTGCACAGAACAAATGTTCAAAAGAAAATCTGGCAAACACTAAAGAAGAGTCACTATCCATGCTGTAGGAGGGTTTCCTCATTTTGCTATGATCCAGACATGTTCTAACAGGTCATGAGGGTCACAACAGTGTCTTAATCTGGTATAGAGGTCATAAAATAAATGGGCCAATATTTACCTGCAGCATAGACTCATGCACTTAGCTTATTTTTTATGTGATGATGATTGTCGGTTAAAAAATAAAATCTACCATTGAGACGCCTGTTTATTTCTTCTTGAATTGTGTCGCCTTTGGAAGAAAAATGCATTAGTGACCAATGAGGAGCTTGTTCTGCTTTTGACTCGAACGCAGAAACTTTCCTCAAGAGCATTTTTATTGTTTCAATCAGAAATAAGCCCCATTCATTTACATGGAGGGGGTGAGATCTAAAACATATACCGCAGCCAAACACTAGGGGGCTTCAACCTCCTCTTTACATTCCTGTGTCTAGCTGTGACAAGTGTGGATGTTCTGCAGTGAAAACATCTGGCTTCCAGCTGTGGTTAACGTACAGTTGAGTTTAAGGAGGAGACACTGTAACAGCTGACTGCTTCTGACTGTTAAAAAATATGTTCTGATCATTAAACTCAACTTTAAAAGATCTATTAGTTACTCCTGTAAGAAAACTGGTTATCCCTCTGATGCTGAGTGGCTCTGAGCCAACAGAGGTGTAGAAACACATATTTACACATATTACAGGCGTAGTGTTTGATTTGTGTTGATTTTCAAAGTTTTAATAAGCAGCTCTTCCTCCTTATGCGATTTATCTTTTACTCTCGGTTTCTTTTTCCTGCTTCCTTTCCCCATTTCACACCATCGTTCCCTCTAACCTTCTTTCTTATATCCATCTTTCCTCCCCCTGTCAGCTCTCACTCGATCCTCGTTCTCTGGGTGCCTCATTCTTAATCTGGAGACCGAGAGCTGGAGAAATATCGATCAGCAGCAGCTGAAGGCGGATCGAGAAGGAAACAAAAAGACAGAATGGAAAAAGACGAATAGAAAGGGCAGCCGTGAACAGGCTCCTGACAAACGTTTCAGAAAAATGTTAGAGATTAAAACAGTGATGACAAGATGGACAGAGAAATAAATATCTAAAATGGCTGCTATTTGCTCAGGTGCGGAGGAGGAGAGGAGAAAACGTGACGTTATTAAAGGATGAGAAATAGGAAGTGGAATTACAGAGGTGAAAAGAGTTGACGTGAGGATCAAAGAGAAAGAGAATGGATAGAAATCAGAGAGAAGCCTGGACACGAAGGCACGGTGGAGTTAGATTCAGTAAATCAGAGGTAAACAGAGATGTGCAGCGCAGCAGGGAGGCAGATGGAGCGACATTTACAGAGAACCCATGATTGAATAAGCATGAAGGTTAAAGCCATTTTCTCCCCTTGTAGCCAAACACACACACACACACACACACACACACTTACAGACTCATCCATTCATGCACACACACACACAACACACACACACACACACACACACACACACACACACACACACACACACACACACACACACACACACACACACACACACACACACGCACACTGTCAGGACAAATGTGTGTTTTAGAGCTCAATCGAAGTGATCGCACAATTACCCACCATTACTAAAGTACAGGATACTGTTCTTTAATTCTACAGTAATTACAGAATTTGAGATTATTAGCAGCTTCAGGAAGTAAAGAGTTTTCTCCTCTGCAAAGAATTTGAACCACAGGATGGTGGGTTCCAGTATTAACTATTGATGAGGTCAAAATAAAGTTAAGAAATCCAATAGTTGCTTTATGAGTTGTAAAATCCCCCGTGTGGACGCGGCTCGCTGCAGGCGGGTTTGATGCAAACAAAAATAAGAGCTACAAGTGTAACTGGAATGGTATAATTCATGGAATGCTGTAGTACGTACCCCCAGTGGCAAACACATTTCAGACAAAGATAATCTGTATTAATTCAATTCAATCCAAATATACTTTATTAATCCCAGAGGGAAATTAGAGTTTCAGTACACACAATTCAGAGATCAGACATACATGGGCAAGACACATGACAAGAACTGGTGACTGTGGTCATTTGCAACCCTGAGTCGCGCTACCTTAATAGAGATCAGAGGGGTTTACAAGAGGATTGGTTCAGGTGGAGGGAAAAAAAGGCACTTCAAAGTTACCCTCCCACCAGGAGGGCAGCTTTACTCTGCAAAAAAAAAACAAAAAAAAAAACACCTCAGACAGATATGCAACAGACTTCAGACATCACACAACATAAGTGTCCACTAGGTGGGGTGGTGGGTTTGGGACTATCCACACTTCAGTTCCTGCAGCCACTACAAGCAGCGCATGTCACCTCAGTCTGAATAGGGGGAGGAGCATTGAGGGTTGGAGGGTTGCAGTGACCCTGGAATGATTTGGCGGCCTTCCCGCAGTCCCGCCCAGACTGGGATAGGAGACAGAGTTGAGTTTCCAGAGACAGAGTTGAGTTGCCATAGAGATGGCACATTCCACATATCTTCTGAGGGGGGAGTTTTCGTTGGAGCCTTGCAGGCTCAAGGGCGCCAGATTCCGGTTAGAAATTGTTTTGGGGCCAGACAGAGATAATTTCCTCTCTGTCTTAAAGTTCCTTGGTCCTCAACCTCTCAGAATCCCAATAATGGACATTAATCTATCCCAATTCGTGCTGATTCGTCCACTCTATCCTTGATGGCATCCATCTTTTGTGCCAATGAATGAATCTCAGCCAAAGTTCCAAGCTTACGATTCATCTCGACAATTATGTGAGTCTGTGAATTCACAGCGCGGTGCAAACCATCTCTGAGCTCCGGGAGCAAGCCAATATTACTCGACAGCTCATAATTTTATGGTAAGCCAGGAAGCCTCCAAGGCCAATGAGCAGGAAACCTGACAACCTGAAATCTGACACCAAATCCACGAATATCCAGGAATATCCACAATATTAATGCTAAATGCATGTGATTATTTCGAATATTACAGGGAAAATGTCACCCACACTAACCTGGTCTTATGTAAACCACGAGTTACGTCATGAAATGACTACAAATAACTACGCTAGTTCCACTAGCCTCATCATGACCTGACCTACTTATTTACCTTCACTTCAATCGAACACAGAGTAAATTATTAGTTCAAATACCAACATGTTCTAAAGGAATGCAAGAAAAAAACAGCCCAGAAGAACACATAAGGGCAGCGGCAGCTCAGGAGGTAGAGCGGGTTGTCAAGTAATTGGAAGGTTGTAGGTTCGATCCCAGCTCCCACCATAGAATGCTGTTGTGTCCTTGGGCAAGACACTTAACCCTTCCTGCCTGCTGGTGGCAATTGGAGGAACCGGTGGTGCCAATGCTTGGTGCCCCAGGGCAGCTGTGGCTACATTGTAGCTCACCTTGGGGGGGTTTAGAAAACCTGAGAAGGTGCTGTATAAATACAGGTCATTATTACCATATAAGGAACTGCAGATCCGGTAGTAGGGCTTGCAGAACCTCCACACTTCACTGGGTCCTCCCTTCATGACACACTCATGTATTTAGCAACAGAACACCACTGGTGTGAGAGGTTCTCTGCTCAATAACATCAGAGAAGGAGAAACAGCCAGCTGCTACAGCTTGGACAAACTACAAGAGGAGCTCTGCGCTCCTCTGACAAAGGCCTGCTTGCTGTCCCCCGTTCTAAGTGCCATACTCGTGGGGACCGGGCTTTCTCAGTACTAGCACCGTCACTCTGGAACCAGTTGCCACCCTCATTTAGGCTGTCCCCTGTCATGTTCCTGAGCCGAGGTGAGCACTCTCCTCATTAACCTTCTCTGAGGTAATCATCCACAGGTGAGGAGCAAAGGGTGCTGCAGGTGTGCCAGATCTCCAATCTGGAGGTCAGGTATAAAAGGAGGATGGAGACACCACACTGCGCCGGATGATTGCACCTGTTAGGTAGCCCAGCCTCTCGACTTCGTTTTGCTTGTTAAGAAATTTGACATTGGATTACTGGCTCCGAACCTTGGACTGTTTTGCTGGATTATGCCTTTGGATTTTCCCTGAACTCTGTTTGTTTGCTCTGCTCAGGACACAACTCTTCACACTTCTCTCGCCGCTTGAACCTCAGATTTCCAGAACCACGTCCCATCCTCCTCTACGCCTGCCTGTTTATCTCCGCTGCCTCACCCGCCTCAGCCCGCTGAATTCCACCTGCGCTCACCTTGGCTACCCTCTTTCCCACACGCCGTGGACTACTGAATGGACTAACGCCAACGGCACACCTTCACTGGACTTACCAGTGCACTTTTTGTTCCATCTTAGGAAATAAAGAACTTTTCTTTTTACCCACCTATCGACGTCGTGTTGATTCTGCATGTCTTGGGTTAAACACCTCCCGCGAGTCATGACAGAATCATCCGGCCAGAACGTTAACCCAGCGGAATCAGCACTCGCCGATCTGGCTAACAGGATGTCCCAGCAGGAGCAGACTCTTCCGGTGCTCATGGAACAGCTGACGGTCGCCAACCAGCGTTACCAGCATTTGGAGGCTATGATCCAACAGCTTCACGAGCGAATTCCAGCTCCTGCTCCAGCGCCATCCCCGGGCTCTGTTCCAGTTGCCACTTCCGCTTCAGGCCCGGAACCTTTGTCACGAGTAGTGATTCCACCCGGACCAGAGGCTATCGGACTTCCGGAGGTCACCCACTTCCGTTCAGCTCCACCGCTGCCATGTCCTACGTTCTCGGGTGAGTTCGAGGATTGCTATGGATTCTTACTACAGTGCCGCCTGGCGTTCGAACGTTCCCCAAATGCTTTTATGACGGACTCTGCTAGAATTTCGTTCTTTGTTGGACTTTTGAGGGGAAAGGCTCTTAGGTGGGCAGAAGCAAAGAGCAGAAATGCTGAATTTTTGTCTGGTCCCTATGCGGATTTTTTGGAGGATTTTAAACAGACTTTCTGCAGCTCAGAGACCACAACTGACATTAGAAGGAAGATTTTGCATCTATCACAGGGAAGGAGAACGGTGGCGGAGCTATCATTGGAGTTCAGGACTTTGGCAGCCATGACAACATGGAATGATGATGCCTTAAAGCAGCTTTTATTGAGGCCCTGAGTGATAGAATAAAGAACCAGCTGGCTCTGTGTCCAGAACCAGCCACTCTGGATGGATTAATCTCTCTGTCCATCTCTATTGATAAGAGATATCGCGAGCTTCATAAAACGTCAGCGATGGAGTTTCCACCGCATCCTACACCTCGCCACCCAACCGCCAGACCTTCGTCCGCGGAGTTATCGGAGGAGCCCATGCAGTTGGGAAGAGCCAATTTAACCCCGGAGGAATGGCAGCAGCGTATCAGCAAGGGCCTTTGTCTGTACTGTGGACTTCCTGGACATTTTGTTCAGACATGCCCGGCGTTGCTAAAAGGTCGAACCCACCAGTAGAACTGGGAGTCCTGGTGGGGGGTACCTCTGAAAGTAAAACCTCCCAGTTCCTCATCGAATGTACTGTGACTTGGAGAAATCAACGCCACCCTACCACTGCTTTAATAGACTCGGGTTGCGAGCAGTCTCTTCTGGATTCCCAATTTGTTTGTGAATGGGGTATCCCCATTGAACTACTTTCCGAACCAGTGTCGGTTACCTCTCTGGACGGCAGAGTACTGTCTACCATCACCCACAGGACCGTGCCGCTCCAGCTCCAAGTTTCAGGTAACCACACAGAGACACTCTCACTATTTGTTTTCCCATCCCCGCAGAACCCGGTGGTGCTTGGACATTCGTGGCTCAAGATACACAACCCGCTTCTGGACTGGCGAGCCAACAGATTAGAATCCTGGAGTCCGGAGTGTCTTCTCACATGCCTCAAGTCAGCACCCACCGTGGCTAAGGACTCCGACTCGGCGCCTACTGAGCCCCTCGATCTTTCCCAGGTACCCTCTGTTTATCACGACCTTGAACAGGTCTTCAGCAGGGACCGAGCTGCCACGCTACCTCCTCATCGCCCATTTGATTGTAGCATTGAATTGCTACCCGGAGCTCCGTTGCCATCCAGTCGTCTTTACAGCCTCTCAAAGCCGGAACGAGACAGTATGCAGACCTACATAACTGAGGCTTTGGCAAACGGGACCATTAGACCATCAACTTCACCCCTGGGGGCGGGATTCTTTTTTGTCACCAAGAAGGACGGGTCTCTCCGCCCATGCATTGACTATCGGGGTCTGAATCAGATAACTGTCAAAGACAAGTACCCCTTACCCCTACTGTCTTCCACTTTCGAGCCGGTCCAGGACGCCACCATCTTCACTCGGTTGGATCTCCGTAACGCCTATCACTTGGTTAGGATCCGCCAAGGGGATGAGTGGAAGACGGCTTTCAAAACACCCTTGGGGCACTTTGAATACCTGGTGATGCCTTTTGGTCTCACCAATGCTCCAGCGGTGTTCCAGAGACTGGTGAACTCTGTTCTGGGTGATTATTTGAATGACTTTGTTACGGTTTATCTGGATGACATTTTGATCTTTTCCAGGTCCATCTCCCAGCACCAGAGACATGTTCGAGCTGTTTTACAACGGCTCTTGGAGAACAGACTGTTTGTGAAAGCAGAAAAATGTGAATTTCATGTGCCGGTTGTGAAGTTTTTAGGTTTTGTGTTGGAGAGCGGGCGATTGAAGGCAGACCCAGACAAGGTGCAAGCTGTGACGGAGTGGCCTACTCCTACCACCAGAAAACAGCTGCAGCGATTTCTGGGCTTTGCTAATTTCTATAGACGGTTCATTAGAAACTATAGTCAAACCGCTGCTCCACTAACTTCTCTCACCTCTACTTCTAAGCCTTTTGTGTGGTCTCCAGAGGCAGAGGCAGCCTTCCGGGCACTCAAGAAGAGGTTCTCTGAGGCCCCGGTACTCTGCAGGCCTGACACTACGCAGCAGTTCACCTTGGAGGTGGATGCCTCGGACACTGGGGTGGGTGCGGTCCTCTCACAGGTGTCTCCTGCTGATCACAAGCTCCATCCCTGTGCTTTTTTTTCCCGGCGTTTAACACCTACTGAGAGCAGGTATGATGTGGGAGACCGGGAATTACTGGCCATTAAACTGGCCCTGGAGGAGTGGAGGCACTGGTTGGAGGGGGCTGAACATCCGTTTGTGATTTGGACAGACCACAAGAACCTGATATACCTCAAGGAGGCTAAGAGACTTAACCCTCGACAATACCGTTGGTCCTTGTTTTTCTCTCGTTTTAATTTTGTGTTGTCTTATCGCCCAGGATCTAAGAACACTAAGCCCGACGCTCTCTCCCGCCAGTATGCCTCAGAGGATGAGTCCGCGCCTGAAACCATTCTGCCTCCGTCCTGCATTGTGGCAGGGGTCACCTGGGCAATAAGGGACCAGGTCCTGGAGGCTCTCAAGGTCGATCCCGGCCCAGGTAACGGACCATCCAATAAACTGTTTGTCCCTCAGACTCTGCGAGGAAGAGTCATCCATTGGGCTCACTCTGGGAAGTTCTCCATACACCCTGGGGTGGGTAGGACCTTGGCACTAATCAAGCGTTCTTTCTGGTGGCCCGCCATCTATAAGGACGTTAAGGAGTACGTGTCAGCTTGCCATGTTTGTGCCCAACAGAAAGGTACCAATCGACCACCAGCTGGATTATTGTGTTCTCTGCCTGTTCCGTCTCGCCCGTGGTCACACATCGCAATAGACTTTGTTTGTGGATTACCTGCCTCCCACGGTTTTACTACTGTTTTGACTATTGTAGACAGGTTCTCTAAGGCCTGTCACCTGGTCCCTTTAAAGACTCTTCCTTCCTCAGTCGTGACCGCCCAGCTCCTGGTCAAGCATGTGTTTCGGCTCCATGGCATACCGACTGAGATCCTCTCGGATCGCGGCCCCCAGTTCGTGTCCAAGGTTTGGAAGGAGTTCGCCACTGTCCTGGGGGCCCGGGTGGCTTTAACCTCGGGATACCACCCCCAAACCAACGGCCAGTGCGAGCGCATGAATCAGGAGCTGGGCGCCATGCTGCGTTGTGTTTGTGCCACAAACCCCTCTGCCTGGAGTGACCATCTCGCTTGGGTGGAGTACGCCCACAATAGCCACATCTCCACTGCCACAGGTCAGTCTCCGTTTGAGGTCTCGGTTGGATATCAACCCTCCTTGTTCCCGCTCCAAACAGGTCCCACAACTTCCACGCCCCAGTTTCTTCGCCGGGCCCGCCGTGTGTGGTCGGCCACAAAGTCTGCCCTCCTGCGCACCGCTGAGAAGAATCAACGGCTGGCAGACCGACATCGTCGCCCAGCGCCGACTTACTCCCCGGGGCAGATGGTCTGGTTGTCCTCCAAGGACATACCCCTCAAGGCGACATCTAGGAAGTTCGCTCCGAGGTACCTTGGTCCGTTCAAGGTGGTGGCAGTTCCGAGCCCGATGACCGTTCGTCTGGACCTTCCGCAATCGCTGAAGGTCCACCCAGTGTTCCATGTGTCTCTGGTCAAGCCCGTGGTTTCCAGCCCTCTGTGTCCGGTGCCTGCTCCGCCTCCGCCTGCCCGGCTCTACAAGGGGGGGCTTGTTTATAGGGTCCGGCGGATCCTCGACTCACGCCCCCGGGGACGAGGGGTGCAGTACTTGGTGGACTGGGAAGGTTATGGTCCTGAGGAGCGGTCCTGGATTCCCCGGTCCTACATTGGAGACCCCTCCCTCATCACCGACTTTGAGGCTTCCCGGTCCGCTGCGAGGACGCCGAGGGGCGTCCGTTGAGGAGGGGGTGGTGTCATGTTCCTGAGCCGAGGTGAGCACTCTCCTCATTAACCTTCTCTGAGGTAATCATCCACAGGTGAGGAGCAAAGGGTGCTGCAGGTGTGCCAGATCTCCAATCTGGAGGTCAGGTATAAAAGGAGGATGGAGACACCACACTGCGCCGGATGATTGCACCTGTTAGGTAGCCCAGCCTCTCGACTTCGTTTTGCTTGTTAAGAAATTTGACATTGGATTACTGGCTCCGAACCTTGGACTGTTTTGCTGGATTATGCCTTTGGATTTTCCCTGAACTCTGTTTGTTTGCTCTGCTCAGGACACAACTCTTCACACTTCTCTCGCCGCTTGAACCTCAGATTTCCAGAACCACGTCCCATCCTCCTCTACGCCTGCCTGTTTATCTCCGCTGCCTCACCCGCCTCAGCCCGCTGAATTCCACCTGCGCTCACCTTGGCTACCCTCTTTCCCACACGCCGTGGACTACTGAATGGACTAACGCCAACGGCACACCTTCACTGGACTTACCAGTGCACTTTTTGTTCCATCTTAGGAAATAAAGAACTTTTCTTTTTACCCACCTATCGACGTCGTGTTGATTCTGCATGTCTTGGGTTAAACACCTCCCGCGAGTCATGACAGTCCCCATCTCTGCCAGTCTTTAGGAGTCGCCTAAAAACCCACCTCCTCCGCTTGGCGTTCCCTGAACGTGTTTGAATTTGGCCCTCTTTCATGTTGATTGTATTTCCCTGTTTTCATTGGTCTCTTTATCCCTTTTTTTACCCATTTGTCTTCTACTTTAATGTTTTACCTTTTTTTTGTAATATTTGAATAGCTTTTATTTTCGATTTATTCATCATATTTAACTTTTCTCATGTACCATGTTCAGTGCCTTGGGCTTCCCGACAGCGTCGCTGAAGGTGCTTTATAATTAAAGCATTGATTGATTGATTGATAAGAACCGTAAGTCCTCCGCACAATTCAGATTCCTTGTTCCCTCCTCGAGTTGGATCTAACTCCCATCTGTCCACAGATTTCCCGCACCGGCTCCCTTGTGAAAGAACTCAGCTATGTTTATGCTGCTTCCTTGGTTTCCCTTTTAATAAATTATTATTTAAACACTTTACCCCCGTCTCTAAGCTGATTCTGTATGTCGTGGGTTAGATTTCTTCACCACAACATGACAAGGGGAGTTCCATGACTGAGTTTATGTTTTAAATCTTGTTCTGTAGATTTGCTACAACAGCTTTAATAAAATATTGAAAGACTGCATAGGTTACATACTGTAGATGTTTTTGAATGTATTTAATAAAATACCTCTGGGGAATTGTTCCTGTTAAATTCACATACCAATATTAGTACATGTAGGTCGGTGTCTGCAAGTATTAAGGCCATTTTTCGCTTCCTATGCTGTGATTCCTTCTCCAGAAACTGTAAATACCCTTTCCTCATCATGAGTCCATCAGAACAGAAACTCCTGTTTACCTCCTGCTGTAGAAGACAAGAAGTGTGTTCTGAAAAGCTCCTTTTTATACATTCTGACATTTCCTGTTGTGTCTGCAGAGCCAAGTGTGCTCTTTATTAGGCCAACCTTTGGAGAGCAATGAGTCTTCATGTTGTTTGACATGTGTGGAAGGTTAAGGAGGCAAAGAGAAACGAGAAGAACTTGGCGAGCAGTTGTTACAGCGAGCCATCAAAAAACCGTCATGTTCAGCTATCAAGTTGCCATTTCATGTAGTGTTTCATCTCTGAGGTAATCTCTGCGGTACACTGTCTTACTTCACCTTTGTCCAAGGAAAAAACAAAAACAAAAAAATGGATCAACCTGTGTTTGAACAGTCATTCAAGCCCTGGACTGTTGTAGTTGTGAATAAGGGCCTTGTAGTGGATCGGTGCAATAACCTTCTAGTGTATTCCAAGATCACTGATGCTATTCATCTGGCTTTGAACTCCTCTTCCTGCTGTGAAGCAGGAAGTCGTAACACAAAGGATGTCGCTAGTCTTCAGGCAGACGGTTGATTTTACCATAGAACCCATCGACAATGTAAGCTATCACTCACCACACTTAACCGATCTTTTATTGGCTTTATGGATCACAAATACACAAGACATGATGATTTCACCCAATTTAATCCAACTCACTGGTGTGTTGCTTTATTCCCATTTAATGAATTGCCATTTTAAGCAATTCAAAGACACAAAATCCTCTCAGAGGAACATTGGCATCCCATTCTGCACTCCCAAACAGCATTTCTCTGCTCATATTTCAATGAGGAATCATGCTGAGTTTAAAGGCCCATATTTATGTGACTTCCTGCTGTGGCCAAAATTGCCCGAATCATTAACAAGTGCAATGTCTGCTACGTGCGTTTGGCATGAAATATTTACCCTCTCCGGAGAGCTGGCGGTGTTGGCGCCTCAGGGGAAATAACAGAGAAAAAAAGCTGTACAGTAAAATGTAGCTTAAAGAAAAGAGGTCAGGCGCATCAGGAAAAGTCCAAGTCATTGTCTCTTCCAGTGATGAGAGTCAGAGTTTGTTGTATTTATTATTTATCATAAATGCGCTACCAAACTGTTGTTGGTGTTTTACATTTAACAAAACATTCCAAACAGAATTAACATTATAATCTATGAATGAATCTTTTTTAAATCTTTCATTTTACTTCATAAGTGAGAAAAGAAAAGTACATAACTGGACCATTACACACACAATGTCTCAGTGTTTCGGAGATGGAATACTGAACGTGATTGAACTCTGAGAAGGAAGGCCTATTTTTGATCTGAAAATAAACTCAAGGTAGTAAACACCTTTTTTCTCCTTTCTCTATATTTTGTTCATTCTGAGTTTGTAAAAGAGGTAAGTCTTTACATTGTGCAGTGTTGACAGCTACAGTCAGACACTAAATGAGCTAAAACCTGCTTAATGTCAAACACCAGCTCTGATTGCTTTGTGAATCTGAAACAAAGAAGAAGCAGACAGCAGGAGCAAATGATGCCCAAAAACAAGCAGGTACAACATGTATTTAGTTCATCTTAATGTCAATAGGTAGAACATCTGGTCTGTTTGAGCCTAGCTAAGATTCAGTCATCATTTATCATGGGGGCAGCAGTAGAGTGTTCATGTTAGTGTTAGCTCATTGTTAGCACTAGCTACAGTAGGCTGCAGCATTGTTGTTCATGACTGTTTTAATTCAACCAGTAGGGCAGAGGAGCAGGAAACTCTCTAGTGTTACTTATACCCACCTTGACTGGTGGTGGTCGGAGTGACAGATGGCACCAGTGCTCGGAAGCCTCACCTCTGTCAGTGCACCCCAGGGCAGCTGTGGCTACATTGTAGTTCATCACCATCAGTGTATGAATGTGTGTGTGAATGGATTTGATGAAACACTGTAGAGTAAAATGCTTGAAAGTCCTCTGACTCTGAAAGGTGCTATATAAGTGCGGGTCATTTGTCATTATCATAAACTGTAGTATCATCTGCATAGTGGGCTTGTCATACTATTGCATCACAGCATTGAATTTTAGGCCATTTTAAAGTGACAAAGTGTAGTTTTTTATCATTAATTTCTGGAAAAATTCATCAAAATGTTTTTGAAAAGGTATGAAATGATGCCCAGCTGTTGGCAGCTTCATAACACATAACCATAAAAATCAAGTCTAAAATACATGGGAGCAGGTCTGAGTCTCTGGGCGGCACCATATTAGATGCCATGTTTCCTTCTACGGGAGCCCATGAGGACAAAACACATTTACTGATTTGTAACAATTGATTACAAAACATTGTTGTTCTACACATTTACCTCTTCACTCGTTACCAGTGATGAAAAGGAGTCTCATGTGCTTGTCAGTTTGCTGAAGTTTGTACTCCCCAGGCCTTTTTGACCCTAATGGGCATTCATTGGTAAGGTCTTACTCCAACACAAATATACAGCTAGCTTGCAACGATTTAGGTATATTCTGCCCCCTATCGCCAGGAAAAATAGACACTTGTCACTTTAAGAACTTCTAATAGCACGTGTGTTAATGTCTAACATTTAAGAAGCAAAATAATTATATGTATTGCTTCTACTGACCGGAGAAGATTCAGCAACAAATTAAAACATAATCAACATAAAATTCTTGTTTGTTTTAATAAAAATAAGCCTTCTGACACGCTGATGTTGTCAGCTCTAAGCAGCAAAGACAGCAGATCCGAAGGTGTCCTTAAAGCAGAGGAAAGTTGGTCGGCATCATCATCTTCACGGATCACGGGTTTCCTTCAATAACCAGTCAACTCTGCTTCTGCTCGCTCTTCCAAGTTGTGACCTGCCACACCAGTTTTTTATCAGGAGAAACTGCCTAGTGTTGAATTTTTTTAGTTTAGTTTTAGCTTGCACAGCTTCTTTTCCTGCACTCTGGTGGCTGCTGCACCATCATGGTAGGCTGCAAGGATAATAAATGCAGAGTTTGTGTTCTGATAGATTTACAGGCACTCTCAGTCATTAAAGGCACGTTAACATTATGTTATAAAGCTGTAAATGAACAGCAGATTCTTAACGACGATATTCAAAGCAACATCAATGCTACTTTAGTGTTACATGCATCAGGATGTTTTCTTGGTTTTCACTTTTACAAAACTTATATGAAGTTAAGAGAATATATTTATCTTTTATTCAATATGTTTTTTTATTTACATCCACTAGGAAAGAAGCAAACACCAGTCCGCCATTTCCACTGAACAGCCAGGCTTTAGTCTGAGTGCTGCTCTGAGATTTTGGACTCAAAGAAGTGAAGCTTCATCTTTCCCCACTGCCTCCACCCAGATCCATCTGTGCCTCCCAGATGAACCTGGTAAAAGCTTGTTCCACTGCGGGCTGCTGCCGTGGGACATTGCTAACCAGTGAGCGTATGAGGCAGAGCTGCCGATGCTGACAGAGTGGGACACTAAGGGAGTGTCAGAAGAGCGGAGGGACTAATTTAGGTCAACGAATCAGGAGGGACACCGGGATGTGGACTCATATAGGCATACATATTATTTACAGGTATTTAATTACATCTATAAATTTACATGTTTTTCCCCCTCTTGTTTCAACTTGCCCCAGTTTTTATGCATGCCAGCGCTGCATAATCCATTAAAAGAAAAGTCCACCATTGAATACGCCAATGGGGTTTCCTATTAATACCAATTTGTCTCAGTAAAGCCCTCTACAATGAGAGTAAAAACCCTGTTAGACTTGAAAAATAAAGGAGACTTGTGGGAAATAAAGCAGAGCTGACAGCACTGGTAAAACAGGACGTATGTTGTTCTAATGCTTCCAGACAGTTCAATCGCCATCGCTCTGTCAAGCTACCTTATCTTGGCGAGCAACATCAAACCAAAACACTAATAGTTTAATCTCTCATGTCACCGAGAGACCAAAGCCGAGGTTATAAAATTACCTAGGCTCTTTGAGAATACTTAGATAAGTGTCTGTATCACAAATAAAATTATAAGACACAAAACTACAAATAAAAACATGACGTAGTACCAGTTTCCAAAATATTCTTAAATAACTTCTACTAAAAGAAGAAATAAAAGTATTATGTATTAAGAATATCAAATAAAAGAAAATTAAATTGTGCAAAATAAAGCATGACAATTCCAATCAGAGGTGAGATGTCCAAAGATCCTCTGGTTGTATTCTCTGTCCTGAAACAGGAGCATCTGAGCTGTTTTTTCTTCAGAGTATGACTTACAGGGCATTCGTTCCTAGAACACTGCAACAGTTTTTATAAAATAAATGTGTAGGATGTATTTAATATTTTTCATTATAAAATAATTTTTTATAGAATGAAACAAAACATATAAAATCAGAAATGATTAAATAAGTTTAAATACTTAATAAGAAATGTTTGATTTAGTGAAACATAGTGTTATTCCACCAAATGCTAAATATTATAAAATTAATTACGGCTAAAATAAAATAAAAACTTTTAAACAAGGAAAACTGTTTTGACAATAATAATAGAGCCATAATGATCAAACGGGTCATTTAACTAATTTAAAATATGTTTTTTTTAAAAGCCGGATTCATCATATATCCGTCTAAAACACATATGTCAGACTCAAGGCCCACGGGCCACATGCGGCCCGTGGAGCATTTTTATGTGGCCCGCGAGATAAATATCAAAAATATATTAAAACTGGCCCGCTGGCCGATTTTACCGCAAAGACTTCCATTCCCATGATGCTTTGCGGCATCAGCGCGGAGCCGAAGCGCCCCCTCCTTTGTGTTTTTTCCAGAGTCTGCTGCCAGTCTCTGCAGCTCCACTGTCTCGGACAAACTACACTCCTCTCACTCAGCGCTGAGTTCACTCAGCTATTTTCTGACGTTGAAGCCCAGAAACGGAGATTCTAGCCGCTCAGTAATGTGTTCACGACTGAAAGAGAAAGTTTTCCAACTAACGTCCAGACAGAGCTGATATAACTCCAGCGAGCAGCGACACGCTCAAACCAGCACGGCTCTGTGGTTGCTGTCGTTGTGTTTCCTCCCCGACACACAACAACGTGGTCAAGCTGCTCAGACATGTTCAGCAGCACAAACCTATGTGAGCAGCTGTTGTCATCTAATGTTGTCATTATTATGATGAAGATGAACAAAACAACAGGAGTCTCCTCCTCAGCTCAGATCAACCCCATGATGCAGGTATCTGGCTGGAACAGGTGAGCATCACAGTAAACCAGTGGAGCAAACTGAGCTTTAAATATGTAGGTTTTATGCTCTTTTTCTGCTCCAAAACATGAAAGTTAGCAGGTGAGATGTTGCATTTTCATTTAAGATAAAATGAAATTTTTGTTTTGTTGTTGGCCCGTGAGAAAAGATTTAAAAGATTTAAAGATTTAAAAGATTTTAAAAATGCTGATTATACCACAAGTAATGAAAGTTCTAAAGTCTCAGTTCATGTTGATATTAATAGATTTTCATTGAATTTAATAACCCATTTTTGGTATTTTAAAACAATAAATTGTTAGATAAAGTTTGTATACGAGTGGCTAAAAACAGCTGAAATCAAGGAAGACTAAAAACCTGAAACCCTCTGTTCATATGAACGTATCTGTTAGCTGACGCTGTCCATGGTGCTGAAAGCTCAGAAGATGACTGAACAGCCTTCTAAACAGCCTGGCTGGCTTTACGGTTTAGTGATCTTTATAATAATCTCACAAATTATGTGAGTTGATCTTGTTAGTAAACAGCTCGCATTTATAGCCAGTCCATTAAAGCTGCTATAGCAAATCTGGAAAACAAATGAGCTTCAAATATAATTTCACGCCACTTAACAACAGTTTAACATAGTGTAGCTATAAATAAATTGTGGAGAAAAAACTGATGATGCGGTTCTCTCACATTTGTCTGAAAACCTTCACCAATAACACGTTTAGGACTGAAAACAACTGCTGGACCATCTGGTTGTCGGTCTCGACGAATCACCACTCTTATGTAGGTCTTCCACTCATTACTCACTCATGTATTTTGCAACAAAACACCACTGGTGTGAGAGGTTCTCCGCTCAATAATATCAGAGAAGGAGAAGCAGTTGGCTGCTACCACTTTAGCTTTAGGACAAACTACCCAAACAGAAAAACTAAATTTGAAGTCACGGACAACAAGAGACGTTTTGGGCCTAAAAAACGGCAACTGGTGTTTAGCGCTGTCTCGTTTCTTCTGGCAATGTGGGTCTCTAGTTCCAGCAGAACAGTCTCAAGGCAGACACCCAAAGGGAGGGGTGAATGTTCTGCGACCGTGTTTACGTGTAAAGCCTAGCTTGTAGATTTGTTATAACAGGTTTAATAGAGCCCTCAAGTAACCATTTAGGCTAGCCAACAAAAACCCCACACCATCTCAGTGATAAGGTAAATATAGATCACTGTGTTTTTATTTCATCTAAAAGCTAATCAGAAAACCAAACTTATGGCAGCTGAAAAGAAAACTTAAGAGAGAAATCTCAATATTTCCTCCAAGCTTTAAAGAATTTGCATCCTGTGTAGTTATTGATTTATTACTTCAGCTTGTGTAAAATATATTTTATTCATGCAGAATTAATGATGCCTTCCCAGTACATGTGTTAGTGTTGCTATAACAGATCAGTTTAGTAGTGAGGCCTGTGCATGTGTGTGTGTGTGTGTGTGAGCATGCGTGTGTTATTTCTTTCATTTGTACATGAGTGAATGTTAAACCTTCAGTATTGAAGCTGTTAAGATGAAATGAAATTTGCTAATTTAAAAGTGAGTCTGTTGCTAACTTAAACGAGTCATGGTGATGCAACAACAAGCACATTAGTTAAGGATGAAGAGGACTTGCCTCTGGATAACCTCCCTTCACCTAATCTCTATACTCTAATCCCTTTGTTTAGTCGCTCATTCGTTATGCACCTTCCATTCAGAGATGTAGGAGTTTCGCTCAGCGTGTGTGTGTGTGTGTGTGTGTGTGTGTGTGTGTGTGTGTGTGTGTGTGTGTGTGTGTGTGTGTGTGCAGTCATTTGCATTCATTGCTTTTGGCCACCTCAGCCCCAGCAGCCCTACAGAGATGGCCCTTTGAGCTGCATTGGAAGCGGTGGGCTGCATTATGGGATGTAGGAGTAACAGCGAGTTTGGAGGATGAGAGGTGGAGAAAAGAGGAGACCTAACTGGCTCTGCATAATGAGTACTGTATGTCAGCGTGTCCTCTTTCTTTCCCAATTATTCACTATGTGTGCTCTGGGCCTGCCTCACAGGTTTCTGCTGGTTTGATCTGCTGATACCTGCAGCTGCTGGTTCTGACTTAGAACACAACCAGGTTCTGGTTTCAGGTGGAAAGAAGGAGGAATGGACCCACTCTGGGCTCCTTCTTAATGGGCTGAGCAATAAAACTTAACAAGATCTGGTTCTCTTGGTGGTTGAGTTTAAACGCTGTTTAAAGGCATAAAGTTAATATGCATTTAGAAGTGAAACGTAAATGTTTTTCATTTTGACTTCATATTACAACAGAATAATTTACAGCTTCTGGGGTTTCCTCAGGTGTATCTCTATTTCACACCACTGTTAGATAACCGCCCAGCAGCACTGCTGGGTTCATCAGTGTCATGCAAGCGGGAGCACCGACATGACGACTGCAGTGGAAATGCCGACTCAGCACTTGAAAATGTGAGCAGTCTCAGTAAACTAGAGGAAATAATGATTAAGGCACGCTGAGAAGTGTGAGTCTCTGATGAGATGACACAGGGACACACGTCCACATAAGGAACAAGAGAAAAGTGCTGTGCCATCATCTTTTTATGTTAAATGTTTCATTTTTGAACAGAAAAAGCTTCTCTGATTAGCAGCCGAACACATGAAAGGAAGCTCAGTCGCCTTCTTTCTCAGAGTTCTTTGATAAATCTGAATAGTTTCTTTGCATAACTTTATTGAAACTTCAACTAAACACTGAAAAATGATGGATAAACAATATATTAATGAAATATAGATTTCAAGTCAACTACACACTAAGTCTACACTATTTAGTTTAAAGTTTATTGATGATTTAACATCCAGACAGGAGAAATAGATATTGTTTTATTAAATCCAGGTTTTCTGACACGCTTGCAGCCTCCTGTCCACACACAAGTAGACGTTTAGGACAGTTAGCCTTCTGTGGACCACTGGACACAGAGCCATGATGAAATTATAAACAATTCTTAGCAAAATTATGTCATCATTTTGATTTAATACATGAATCTGTGGAATGATTATTTTTTAATATGTTACTACAATTATTTATATTACAGAGTTTCAACAGTAGACATAACTACAGCTTTAGTTTATGTGCAATAATCACATTTTTCATTATGATTATAATTATGATGCACTTAATTACTCTCCAACAAAACCCCCACTGGTCTGTGGAAAAGTTCACGATTCGTGTTTGTGGTGCAGAAAATGTTCAAAAACACTTTTTAAATCACACATTTACTTAAAAAAATAAATATTCACTTCCATCTAAACTTAAGAGACTGGGTCGTTCAAAAACATAGTATAGCAATGAATTTCTTATTTGTACACTTTAACTTTTTGTACACCAGAAGAAAAAAAAGCAGCTACTATAGATGTTTCTAGTGGAGGTTTGATCTTCAAACAATCCAGGACTTGTTAAAATATTACAAATTTAAACAATCAATATGACTTTTACTTTGATAAGCGGCTGTATTTGTTCCACTAGTACCTGCTAGTGATAAGCCACAAACACAAGGTGGTATTGGTGCCATTCCCTCACCACCAAAGGGAATTTCTAAATTAATCAAAAATAAACGATGAAATGCTTCTACATTTCTGCATTTGTGCTTTTATTTTGGCAGTATTATAAAGTGGAAACTACTGATGATTGATTAAATAATTGGAACATATTTAACTAGTTTGTCTGCATCTGGTTTTTATGGGTTTCTCTGATCCCATCACTAATAAACTCTGAGTGATTAACTGGAGACCTTTTATTTTTTCTAAAATACAAATTTTGTGTGGATATCAAAAAGTATTGATATACTGAACTGCTGTGATAGTTGGCGATGTCCGATATTATAGGTATCCTGATATTATCGGCTGATAGTGGCCTTAAAATGCAGTATCGGAAAATATCGGTGTATGTTTTCACTCCTTAGTGACTCAACGTTTACATACCATACACATATTATACATAAAGCTCTCTAGTTTCATCTCCACTCTCTCAAAAACCAAAATATGACAAATCTGAGGTTTATTTTTTGATGGATTTAAATTTTTTGGCACAATTAATGACTAATTAGAAATTTGCCCTGTGCACTGAGAATCTGCTGTTCTTGGAGCATGTAGCTGTGTGTAGCTAGCAGCTAGCAACCACTAAAACAAGCACAAGAATCTTCACCTGCTTTTCTTGAATGAAAATGTATTTAAATGTTTTATCACCGTAACTACAATCCACAGAAACAGAAATATACATTACTGCCCATAACACACGTCTTAGTGTCACACTTAGAAATTAGCCTAGCTTAGCAGGTGTGTGCTCACGCTGCTTACATTTTATCAATTAAGTAAATTTAACTCGCGCCCAAACATTCCCTAATCGTTTTTTTTAATATTACGAACTTAAATTGAAGTAGTTATCAATTTGCACTGATAATGTTTAAAGTTTAGGTGCTCACGATAGGAGATATGTGATGTTAGCAACTTAAGTTAGTGATTTTTTTTCTTATTTTTCTTTCATTGGGGTGACCCAGCATATATCGGTTTGTAACAGTATTGGAAAATAAGAGTTAGACGTGATATCGGATATCAGATGTAGGTACAAAAACAATATTGAGCGTATTTAGTGATAATTCATGTTATCATACTAAATCGATATTTAATAGCAGAGTATTCATGTTTTATTGATAATTTAAATGCAAAACGTTGCTGTATTCCTTTGGGGTGGTAGAATTTAAACTCTGACAGCTAGGTGGCAGCAGTTTTACCACATCTATTTGAATACAGCAATGAGACCTGCAAATAAATCAGGATATGTATGAAAAGTGTCTGACCTGAGTTTTCTGATTAGTTTCAGTCCTAAAAATCACAAATATTGTCTGGATTTTAGTATTGCAATATATTGTATTGTCTCCCCTGTATTGTGATATATATATATATATATATATATATATATATATAATATTGTGATAATGTGGACGTTCCTAGCACCAGGAGTATTATTCTATCTCTTCTCAGAGGGTAGTCAAGTTTAATTTGCCTCTATAGAAGCAGCTCATTCTGCTAAAGACAGACGAGGAGTGAAGTCAAGTGTATCACTATACCTCTAAAATCAGCGGCAAAGAAATTAACTCAAAGAACTGCTAAAATTACTGCAATTCTGCTTCTCTCTGACCCAAAAATCTCATTAAAACCTTGGAAAATTGTGATAACTTGTAAGAAAAGGGAGACACATCTTCATTAAGATGTACTTTAATAGATCTGGGCACATTTGCACTTAAAAGAGATGCAGGAAGAGGTAGTACATGAAGGATTTTGTGTTTGAAGACCTGCAATGGACTGGCTCTCTGTCCAGGGTGTACCCCGTCTGATTGCCCACTGACCGCTGGAGATAGGCACCAGCCCCCCACCACCACCGCACCCCAACCCCGCACCCCCAGGTGTACTCGACATGGACAGAGCGGATTCAGACAATGGATGGAGGATGGAGTTTGAAAACACAGCAGGTCCATGTTGTTTAGCATGTCTCCACAGCACCACGGGTTAATGGGAGCTGCTTCTTAAATAGGATGTTTAATTGATAGGACAGACTGTATCAGACTTCATCAAATCCTATTAGCTGCACTTCATCAATCCCAGACTTGGATCAGATGATATCCCAGATTGTGCTGGAGCACGGCTACAGAAGCCAAGTCAGAAGAACACAAGAAGCCAAAGCCTGGGAGCTTATTATCTAAGTACTGTTAAAGTCAGCGTCTTCTCTGGAGGCTGAAAAGATCATTTAAATGGACCAATGGATGCTGAATCCTGTTTCTGCCTTCACCGCTCAAACCCGACATATGGAGAGGACTGGAGGTTTTAATAAAAAAAAACTGAAGGGATGTGGGGACATTCCATGGAGACATCAGGTGAAAAAAGATGGAAAATAGTGAGAGGTTGAATGAAAAGGGTAGAAATGCTTAAGGGCTTTAGTAAAACGACAGACAATAGACATGAATGAAACAAAATGACAGATTATCTGGATCATGTGATGCTCGTGGTTACAAATACTGCCTAGATACTAAAATCCTCCAACACATATTTCCTCTTTTCAGTCTCTGGCTTACTGGCTAAAAATAACTGCAACTGAGCGCTTTTTAATTCCTTCATTCTGACTTTTGTAGAGAAGCTGAATGATCCTGACATTCTGATGGACACCCAAACAGGACGTGGAAGATAATCTCTCTACCGTTTCTTAATTCTAGCTCTGATCCAAAACCAGCAATCCAGATGTTTGTAATCTCTTATTTTATCATCTTTCAATCTCAGGAGGCAACTCAATGGCTTCTGAATCAGATCAATATCACAATCTAACAGGTAATCATGTAATGGAAGCCTCTACAGTAATTAGACACGATGATGTGTTGATCAATGCGTTAATCACAGCTCTATGTGCCGAGGTTCACAATCAGAAGTCAAGAGAAAGATCAGGTCTTTTAGGATTCCTGCAGCGTTTCTACCCGTCTTCATCTTTAAGTTTTAATCTTGCATCTGCTGACGTCTAGTCACTTCTCAGGATTTAAAAGCAGGAAATCACTGCAGCAGTTTAGTGAGAATAATGAAGATCAGAGTGCTAAAAAACAGACGAATCACAGAGTTCATGTTTCATCAGCTGGAAGAAAGCAGCTCCACAGTTGAAACAGAATTTTAAACGTCTCCTGTTCGGGCTCAGCCAATCAGGAGCCATTACCCGATGTAGGTTTGTTAGG
This sequence comes from Nothobranchius furzeri, assembly GCF_043380555.1. NCBI lineage: Eukaryota > Metazoa > Chordata > Actinopteri > Cyprinodontiformes > Nothobranchiidae > Nothobranchius > Nothobranchius furzeri. Next base: position 84,133,163 of record NC_091742.1, read on the forward strand.
ATCGGGGTTACATGTTTCTGATTCGTTGTAGGAAATGTCTGACCAGCTTCATGAGCGTAGACTGGTAATGATAAAAAATTCAGGTGTTCACATTTTTACTATAGGGTCAGACTCTAATAACGGACAGTTGGATTAAATGTGGAGTCAGAGTTTGAGTATGTGTAACAAACATCCTTCTGAGTGGACCAATGCTCTCTTAACATACCACACATGGCAGGAATACCTGATAAGATTAGTTTTAGAGACGTTACGGTATTTGGGGATGTCCATAATATTGTTGGAAGAGGAAAAATGTGTAAAAAATGTATCTATCTTCCCAATGTAAGCAGGCTTTAACAGGAACCCATGGTTCCGTCAAAGTCATGTGAATGAACATGACCTCCAAGACTTTTCTTAATAAAACCATGTTTCTCTTCCATTAACCATCTAGCACGTATAGCTGGTACAACAGGCATGCCAAGCTTTGAGTTTGTTCTTGTGATGACGAAGATTCACCTGCAACAACGGGAAAGAAGCCTTTCCTAAGAGCTCAGAGAGAAAGCTGTCTGACTTTCTGACTAGTGGGGTTCTGAGCTACAGCAGCCGAGCCTGTAACTAAAACGCCCACTCTGCACGACAATCAGAGTCTAGAGCTTCACCTTTAACCTGCTGGTCATTGGATCTTCATGTGGTTCAGTCTCGCCAAACAAAACCACGAGGAATGTTTGAGTAAATAACGTCTCTTGTTGAGGGTGTTCTCTTGACTCTACATCAGTTCTACTCAACCCGCTTGTCTGCTTCTCCTTAATAATTTATCTAACCTGCACTGCGTTTAAATCTGTATTCCTCAGTGAAGGCGCCGTGTAGCTCCGTGGAGCCATCTCTAAGTGCAGGTTTGAGTCCTTTCACTTGGTTCATGCTCCAAAAAAGCTGTTTCTAATTTTAATTTAGTCCTAAATCTTCAAGAACTTCTTGAATAAACCTAATTTCTCTACTAATTAATTAATTACATTTATTGACTTTTTTACTTTTGTAGACTTTGACCAACAGCTACATACAGCAGCACAGACATCCTAAACTGGCAGGTCAACTACTTGGTACTCCCTTAATATTTCTAAGGCAAAAATTGACCTAGACAGTAAATGAATGAATGAATGAATGAACGAACGAATGAATGAAGAGACAAAAAAAACTCTAAAGACACAATCATAAAATCCAAAACTCCAAAAAAGTGAAACAGACATGCTGGAGACTAAGTGCATACTTAGCAGCTTTTTCATATTTTTAAACCATTTTCCTGAGCCAGTATGTGCTAAAATGAACCTTTACAGGGTTAATGAAATGTCTTCCAGACCCCGCTGCCTCCTGTGGCATTTGCACCTTCAGAGTGCCGGTCCGGTCCGTTGGACTTACAGAAAATGAAACTGACATACCTGGCGCTGCCGTCTGCTTCCAGCATGTTTGCTGCTTGCTTTAGATCATGAACACATCTGATCTGTATAATTTAGTGATGAATCACTCCTGCAGACAGTAATGAAGGCTGGGGAGACATTTCAGCTGTTAGATTAAGGTGTTAAAATTACAAACACACAGCAAGGAGATATGTTTTCTTTTGTTTGCTTTGCTAACAAACACTAGGGGGTGCTTAAAGCATCCCAAAACTACCCAGTATCCCGTTAGTTCGTCCCGTACCGTGAGAGTAAACATCACGGCTCTAAAGTTGATTTTCACTCGGGTGCCACACGTCACATGATCATGAAGCTGGCAATCCGTGAAGTAGGAGATCATTTTGGGACATCGCTATGCCCAAGGTGAGCTGAAAACCAGTAAAGCTTCTGCAGCTCACACTTCAACAATGGATTGTGAAAGAACGGAAAAGCTAGCTGATTCTTTCTGATGTAAGAGGTGAGTCTACTCTTTCTTTTGGTAGTTGTGTTGTTTACGTGGTTATAGATCACAATGTTCTGTGACTCTTCAGAAAAACAGTAAAAATGCTCAAAACAGTGGCAGCGATGGGCTTTCTGGTCAGATAATAATAGGACAAAACTCTCATTCTTAGGGTTTCCAGGTGTTTATGAAATGTAGACACTGGCCAGACTGTCAGACCAGCTACTGATTTTCTACCGACAGCAGCTTTATTTAACTAGTTATTCATTTCAAATGGATTAACAGTTCTGATCATCTCCTTATCTTCAGCACCTCAAAGATTCTTTCCTCTACAGACCTGTGCCTCAGGCGAGAACAAAGGTTTGACCCGAGCAGCAAAATCTGACACGAAAGAGGCGAGACAGGTGGGATGAAGGTAAAGACAAGCAGGTCTTCCTTCAGACTGGATTAGCCAGAAGTGGACCAAAGCTTTTGAGATCTTCTACAAAATGTTTTCAGATCACACACTTCTAATCCAACTCAAAGACCTAAACGTTTCTCTTTCATCCCAAACTCCCGTTTAGGAAGACTGTATGAGACTGAGAGTGAGGCAGGAAGTGTGTTCTGGATGCTGAAAGGTGTATGATCTATTTTTACTCGCCATCCCTCCTTTTCCTCGATCTTTGTACCGTGACAGGTACCAACTGAGGCTGACATAAAAAAAGCCATAGAGCAGAATAATCAAGGATTTCTCTGCTAAGAGAAACAAAATATATCACATTTCCACCACCTCCTCCTGGCACTCTACCCACTCTTTCCATTATTTATCTCTTTGTTTTTAACCCTTGTCCAGGCATTCGTCTCTGCAGCCCTTTCACGACGTTGCAGCACGGCTCCCCAAACGCCATGCGCATTACCGTATTAGTATTGAACTCCTCTTGATGAATCTCCTCAGAAAATTGAAATATTGCAGAATGGAGAGACGTGGACGTTTGAGCTTGATGCATGGAGATAGATGAAGTATCGAATGGAATAATTTATGAGGCTCTCTGCTCACATCGCCAACAACGCTGAGGTTAGCAGTTCAAATCTCCAAGGATTATCTGGCTGAACCAATGTATGCCCTGTTTGAAGTGACTAATTGAACAGAACTAGCGTCTAAAAGGTGCTTTTGTAGCAGCTTACTGGGGTAAAGCCTCAGCCTACCACAGACCGGGCGCTTTAAGAGTTGTTAGTTCATTGTTTTTGCCTACATCGAATCTCGCCATCAGACAAGACTTTGGAAAGCCGATTTTGAGTTTTTATGAAACTGACCTGGGATCAGAAGTTATCTGAGATCTTGGGTACAAACTGTCAAATTCACACACAGGATGGATAAAACAAATGTGAAATGAAGAGAGTTCAAAGAAAGTTTTTTATCCATAAATCAATACCAAAAGAAAGCTGTTTTTCTAGCCTTCTGCTCAGTGTTAAATTATAAATTGGTTGATTATAATTTCAAGGAGGTTTTGACAGCAAAAAGCTGCAGCTAAAGCACAAATGTTTGCTCAACAAGATGAAAGAGCTGATGTTCTGATTTGACTGGTCATGTCTGGGCTTCAGTTCATGACTCAACAAAGTCCTACAAAAATAGCTGTGTTAAAAATGCGTTTCTGCCTACATCTAAACCCCTCATCACTGGTATGATGAATCACATGTGTTGGTAATCATTTACACATTTACTCTCAGATCAGGTCGGGCTTATTCACCGTGAAGGCGGCTCACCGCTGAGAGAAACATGGCTCTTTCTGTGGGCCCGAGGCGAAAGCAGCCTTTACTTCCTTTGACTCGTCCATCGATCCAACGTGACTCTGCAGGAGCCGCGTGAAAACCTCTTTCTATGATTTATGGGATGTTGTCTCCAAGGGAACCAGCAGGGACCCAGCCTCCCTGTGTTTGGCGAGGGGGCGACCTGCCAGCTCCCCTCAGGACCAGAGAGTGTTATGCTGTACTACCGCCTCATTACTAAAACAAGATGGGTTATGATTAGCACTGTGCATTATTGTAGTGCTCCAAGTTTCTGTTTCATTAGGCGAAAATGTGTAATCATCTATTCAAGTTATACATATATTTGCTTAGTAAAAGGGTTGTACAGAACATTGTGATTTATATATAAATATTGTTTGTCTGACGCTGGAAAAAAGCAAAAAAAGCAAGATTCCATTAAATTTGTAGCCTGTGTTGTCAGGAGGACCATAACTTCTGTCAAAGAGCTACTTCCTGTCAGTATGACTGACATGTCTGTTGTACGTTTGGAGACACTGTCATGCTGTATTGACGTATTGGGGGGAGAAAAAGTTTTCCACAGCACTGTTCATGGGTTATTTTGGAGGCTAGGATGTTTGGGGGTAGTTACGATTAATTAGCCTCTTGGCTGCTGTAGACAGCAGTCAGAAAAAGCTCAGTTTGGAGAATCCAGGAGAAACTCTCATATGGGAGTTAAGCTAACGGCTATCCACGGCAAGAGCCTTCCAAGACTGAATTTAAAAATGTATTAAGCAGTTCAGTTAAAGATTTATTAAGTCATTCTGCACTTCATTACTTGTACCTAAGCATTATTGTTTATGTTGACTACAAACTACATCAGTGTTGCTATGCTAACTGGGCAGGGAGCCTAAGCCTCCTCCCTTTCTGGCCGCCTCATGGGTTCCCAGAAGAACAAAAGAAAGTAAGCCAATGAAGCTACAGTTATTTTCTAATCTAATCACACGTTGTACTTCAATTTAAATGAAATGTAATGAAGTGTGTTTCAACCACGCCAGTCACGTTTTCTGAGATTTATTAGCTTGTAAAATGTTTAAATTCCTATGATTACAAATCAGATGTCAGTACGTCACATATGACGTCAATTTCCTCTCCCATAGTGTAGGTGTGTTTTACCTCTTGGTCAGACTTGTGGTGGTTCTTTCCTCCTGAAGGAAACATTTGAAATTCGCTGAACTTACAACCATTTTTCCTCCGTTTTTCTCCGTGTCTGGTGACATCAATTTAGTGATGCACATTGTTAATTGTGGACGTATTTTAACACCAAACCTAAAATAACATTTCCCCCATTTGAAAATAAGCATTTTCTTGGTATCAAAATGCTGCTTTAAAATTCACAGACATCAAATATGAAATCCATGGGCACATAACAAGCGGAATCGGAAAGTAGTGTTTTTAGCTCCATTGACTTTGATTTTTTTGTCCTTTTTGGGGACCCATGGTCTGGAAGTAGATGGGTCTGACTTAAGCTCCCTATAACAACAGCATGGCATAGCAAAACAGCCGTTTCATTAGAAAAGCATGACAGTGTGTTAACATTGTTCATGTAACATTCAGCTGAACTGCTAAAAGGATTTTATCTCTTTTCAAAGACAGAAATCCCTCTTGATTTGTTCCTTGTTTGCTAAACATTAGCTTGACTGTAATTAGCTGCTAGCTTAAATTTCTGTAGCATTTATTGTGACTGTGAGCAACTTTAGGCTTGGTTCTCAGTGCAATATGTTAGTTTTACATTAATTCATTGTTAGCTTGGCTCTAAGTGTATCTGTCCAAATTCAGGGAGTTCTGGTTCTTGTACTGTCAGAATTTAGCCTGCTAGGAACATTTTAAGTAAACATTAATTTATCACCTTCATGATATTGGATTGTTAGATACTGCATTAAAAAGGTCCAACATTTTACTACTAACAAAAATATCCTTGTGTTTTACCCTAGTAGTTTGTTAGAATGTCAGCTGCACACCAGTCAGTTACATGGAGTTAACGGAAAATCAACAACACATGGCTTTCTTTGCAGCTTCCTAAGCACTTAAGTATTAATTAAAGAGCCACAGGTTCCTGCCAAATGCTACGAAATTTCTTTATCTGTGAGCAAACACAAATTCATGTCAGAGCGTCCCACTTTCACGCATGTGCACTGATGGCAGCATTAAGAAGTAATTCTCCAGGATTAATCCACTTAAAATTAGTGGAGGTTTTCAAGGAACCGTTCTAAAGGGTACTCTATCAGAACAGTAAACGGATAGAAGAACTGGGCTTTGGAATACTCTGAGGAAAATGAGGCTGCAGTAGAAGAAAGTGTGTGTGGGGGGGGAGCTTATTTTTGAACTACTAGCCAAAAACTCGTTATCCCTCCTTCCCTTTTCCAATTTACCAATCTCCTCGTCTCCTTCTCTCAGTGGGACATGCAAACAAAATATTCAAAAGCAGTGTTGGAGGAAAAGAGTTGCAAAACAAAGAGATATTAACCTGCACACCTGACTGATAATGATTTTTGTTTCCGCTGAGCGCCCTGTGAATGCTGATGAAAAGTCGCAGTCAGAAGGTGGGGGAGGGTTACAATTGTGTGACATTTCCAACAGCAGGAGACTCCGTGAGTGAGCGGCTGGTATATATTTCTCTGTGTGACATTTACATTTTCGCTGTGTCTCCAAAAACCAAGGCAAAAGCCTGCTGGGAGGCTTGATGTATGGGGCTGGATGCTGTTAGAACCCCAGAAGCTCTGAGTGGCATCGATGAGGTGACGAGGGCTGCAGTCAGCACCCGGAGCAAATGCTCAGCTAATAAACTGGATGTAGACATCCGTAGAAATAACCCACTGAAAGTGTGAACTTTATTTGTTTCCCTTTTTTAGCCGTACACGTTATCTGCACAGCACAGACGCCTGACAGAATTCCTCCGTAAAGCTTCCCCTCAGAGGAAGTCCAGTTGACTCAGAGGTCAAAGCATAAATCTGTTTGCAAGTGAAATCTGCCAACGGGACTCCTATGGCCTTAAATCCTTACTTTATTCAGAAAGGTCCTGGCTTTTTGTAGGTTATATAGGAGCTAAAGAAATGAAGAGACAAACATCTTACAATACTCTAGGCCAGGAGAGGGAGAGAAGGAGGGCTGGTGGAAGTTTAGAGTCTTCATATTAAACCTGCCAACAAGACAGAACTACTTCCTTTTTATTGTTTTCACCAAATGTTAAACAGTGGCTGACAAAGACGATAGTCTGGAGTGAGAGGAGAGGGCTCATAGTGATGAAACATGCAAGAAAAGTTGTCTAAAATTTAGAGCCGGTATCTCACTAGGCTTAAACTGTTGGCATCAAACGGTGAATGCCATCTGTAGAAAAGTCTCTAAAATGTCTCAAAGTGTTTGCAGGGGTTGGGGGGGTGGGGGTGGGGGGGGGGGGGTCCTCAAACACTTTTCTGTGACTGTGAGGTGTGAGAAAACTTCAGGAGGGACTGATCTTTCAAACGAGGACAGAACAGAGTGGAGACACAAATAAATAAATAAATAAACCAGAATCAAAATTTTGGATCGTGAAAATGTGGCAACAAAATGACTGCAAACAAATTGGGACACTTTGAAACTAAACTGCAACAAGAAAATAAGTGCAAATATCGTTTAAAAAGTGCACACGTGACGATTCATTCTGTTTTGATATGAGCAAGTGTCCTAGGGACAAACAAAACATGATTTTATATGGACACGTGTGTATTATTAGCAATTTTGTGTCTCTAGTGGTCAGACTAATTTGTCATGACAATATCTGAATCAGTCGACTGTGGTTCATTCTTCAGTTGTTATTAAAATTTTAATTTTTTTTAGAGATGCAAACATGAATCTTTACATCTTTACAACTGTTTTGACCTCCTGGAAAAGCATGTTGCATCATGTTGCTAATCTTTAAGGACAAAAAAAGACACATGAATTTGTTTATTTGAAAATGTGTTCCAGGATTCATGGTTGCTTTACAGTGGGAAGGTTGCAGGTTCGAATTCCAGTTGTGGCCTTTCTATGTGGAGTTAGCATGCTCTCCCTATGCATTTATGGGTTTTCTCCCACAATCCAAAAACATGTATGTTCAGGTTAATCTGAGGGGGTCACTTTGTCTCAGTGTGTCTCTGTGATGAACTGGAGACCTGTTCAGGATGTCCCCCACCTCTCACACGATGACTAAGAATAAGTAATAAAGAAGATAAGTGAGAATGACATCCTTCCCAAATGGTTTCACTATGAAATAGCCAGCTTTGAGCTGCCATTATGAGCTGTTTGTTGGAGTTTAATTAGGGAAATGAACACTTTATATATTCCCCATTAAAGTCATTATATGTGATAGAATTTACTAACTGGTTACCCTTCTGTTTTTAAACACATTTCAATTGGTAAAGTGAAAAAAAAAATGTCTTTGACATTCAAAATGTGCCTGAAATACCTTGATGAGACTAGAAATAACACAGATGAACGCCAACAATAACTGACGTTTTTCTCCTGTGATTAAAAACAGCCTAGAAAGAGAAAACCTATTAAAATTGAGCATATCTAACCTATAATGTATGAGGAGGATGCCGTACCAGACTTCAAACATGCCAGCTAGGATCAATGTAAAGGGAGAGAACTAATAGAAATTTCTTTGAATGCCAAGATGTTTTCAGACCACGTTGCCATTAAATGTCAGATAAAAAAAATTAAAAAAATAAGAAGAAATTGTGAAGAATGTCACATAAAAACAAATTTCTTTTGCCATTGAATATTCTCCATGATCAGGAGTTCTTCCATACTGGAACGTTTGGGATTGTCCATGACCTTCTGACCAGTCAAGGCCACTTAAGAATTTCTTGAAATTTTGGTGTCCTCATGACAGAGATGTGAAAAGAACAATCTCTGCTTAAAAAAGTCTAAAGTAGTCTAACCAAGGCCATCTTTATGAACACATAACGATTCTGGACTTTAGATAAATTCTTTCAACCGAGACTGAAATCACCAAAAACCGAAACGTGACCCATTTACCAGAAACTTTTCAAAAATCCTAACAATGATTTTTTTTTCCCATCTAGGGATGGTTTCCTATCATGAACACGCTTCAAATCCCCCAGACCAAAAAAAACAAAGGTCTGTTTTCTGTGTATTCTCTTGTCTGAATAAGTGGATTTTGTAGGTCTGAAAGTTTGACTGAACGGGTCAAAACTCTGTAAAGAAAAAAAGTCAAAAACGTATTTCCTTTCTCCCCCACCAGCCCTTTTGATTTTGTCTGTTAACTTACCATCCTCTGTGGGGACATAGATGTTGAGGTAGAGGCAGTCCTCGCTCTGGTTCTGAATGTATCCAGCCGCCACATCTAGGTTGTCTGTAAACCATACAGGAAGCATGATCTCTGGCAGCACCCCATGTACATTCTGAGGGCAAACGGGGGCAAACTGGGTGGCGTTTCTGATCTCCTGCCAGGATCCCGGAGCCTCTGGTGGCTGGAATCGGCGGTCTCCTATTGGCGCCGTGGCATACGGCACTCCCAAGTACTGCTCCACAGGGCCTAGGATCTCATTGTTCAAGTCCTTCTTGATACCCCGGAGTTTTCCATAGTTGGTGCTGACTATGGGGTGCTTGGAAGGGTCCATCCGCTGGCATGAAGCCAGGCTGAAAAACAAGACGAGACCTAGCATGCTCATGAGGCTCCGGTCTGTCAGGAAGCTGAAGGGATGTGTCCTGGACAGCAAACCCTGCCGCCTTTGTTTACTTAACCTTGGAATAGAGTCAATGGCTGCAATCATACTGCTCATCCGCCTGCTTTTAGTTGGTTCTTTCTGGGATGATTAGGACCAACGGTGAGAACAGTGAAGCATAACAGGTAAAAATGAAAACCACAGGTGATGCGTTGATGATCAAGACCAGGCAGGAGGTAAGATGGGAAAGAAGGGTTGTTGGGGTTCTGGGAAAAGTGGTTTGGGTCTTGGTTTGGGTGCCAGGTCAGTGGTGATTCCGATTAACAACGATCCAAAGCACTTCCCCATCCATGGTTCTGTTGCGTTCCATACCTATTTGTCTCCTTTCATCCTCATAACTGGATTGATGAGTTGATCTGTGGGGAAGAAAGAGAAACAGAAGGGAAAGAAAGAGGTTACAGCAGACTGAAACATAACAGCACTCCATTTTTAACTGTGGCCAAGCTAAAAAAAACATTGATGAAAGGCTTAAAATGAGAAGACTTTCAAACTCTGAAGACAGCATTAAGAAAGATGAGGTAAACGGATTATTTTGGGAATGCTTAATGTGGTAATTCACATGTTACACTTCATGGGAGTAAAATCACTTTTCTGCCTGGAAGCACATTTGACACCTTCTTGCAATTCTTTTTTCTTAATGAAATCTCACGAATGCTCCAATCCACACATCTACAGCACTATGCTTGAAAACCATCAGCAGGGCACATGCGCCCTAAGCTGGCGAGACCTGCCATATCATCTCTGGTATGATATGCTGCATGTTAAACATGCCGGATTACTCCAGAAAGGAAACGTGTTTCAGTGGATCAGTATTCTCAAACGACATCCCCCAACAATCCTCATCATACTGGTCATTTATTTCCTGGTGCGACTGTAGATAAAAGTACAGTAGACGGAAAGGACGAAGACTAGAGAGGCTAGAGATTAGAGCAAGCCTTTCACTGCCCAGTAAGGTCGAAGGTCAATAATGTGTGTGGCAGTAAGCAGCTTATAAAAGGCGGGGACGTTTTCTGGCTATACGCAGAACACGAAGACCCACACACACAAACACACATGGGCTGGGTAAGCCTCCACTGACTCACACATGAATGAGAACCCACAGATAGTCCGTCCATTCATGTAATCTAATGTGGAAATGTACAAATCTTCATGTATCAGAGTCATAAAAAGAAGGCAAAGATTAGGACAGTGTTGGTCTGTGTTGTGGTTCAGGGCATACAGTAAGGTCAGACTGTTTATAAACCTAGCCTATATACTTTTATGTCACAATTGCAATCTTGTAAATTTCCCAAGATCAATGCAAAATGGAGAATAACAGAAAAAATAACTGTGTCCTCTGATGTTTTTTCATTGTGTTTTTACCTAAAAACAGGGTTGAGTTTGGTACTGAATACTATTTATGGTATTCTTCATAGAATAAACTCATTACCACTGCAGGTTAGGCAAGCTTCCTCTATCGCAGTCTTTAAATCTCGTCTGAAGACCCTCTACTTCACTTACGCATTCGATCCCTAATTCCATAACTCCTTAGCTCATCCATTGTCCCACCTAGTCAATTCAATTTTAATTTTGTGTTTTTATATTCTGGTTTTATTTGCTTTTACTGTTAATAGTCTGTTGTTTTTATTTCTTTTGCTCCTTTTTACATTTTCCATCTGCCTGACTATTTTAACTTGTGCTTTCTGCTTGTTTTTTGTGCAGCGCTTTGTATGGTTGTAATGTCGTGTTGAAAGTGCTATATAAATAAAGTGGTATGGTATGGTATGGTATGGTATAAACATAATACATTTAGTTAAAAAGGATTTTCTTATAAGTGGCTGCTGGTCACAAACTTTAAATAACTACCAAAAACCTTCAGTTAATACAGCTACCGTAAGCTAAGTTTTTTAAGCTAACGGTTGTTAGAAAATTGCATTATTGGTGTTACAAAATTAAAATAACTGTTAGCTTTAATGTTTTTCATAAATTCAACTAATAGAGTAAAACTAATCATGTCTTTGTGGCAGAAAGTGTTACTAGCTACCTAGCTCAAACGTTAGCTAATAAAAAATGGCTTCTTTCCAAGTTATCAATGGTTTATCCCTTCAGTTTAGTGTGGCTGAATGAGCTTTTGTTAACAGCTTAAATTAATAATGAACCTCTCAAAATCAAGGAAAAAAGTTTCCAAAGAACAAAGAAAAACTGAAAAACTTTCAGAAAGTTATATGAGCGACTGATCTCTTTAAAACTCTTTAAAAGGTCTCAGGCTTTGGAGGGAAATGATGAGTCAAGACTTGTACAGACAAAAACATCCAAACACGCAGGACAAAGAGCTAATTGTCCTTTCTAAATTCACTGTTGCACCTTCTTCTCATTTACACTCTCTAGCTTGATGCTGTAATTATCCTTTTTAGAGCCATCATTAACTGAGTTATTGCCTCATCTCAAACACTCCTGCGTTTGTTGCTGGTTTTTTCTCCACCTCTCCAACTACCATTAAAGCCGTTTGAAAGGGAAAAGTGTGAGTTTGGTGTCCTCAGGCAAGGTAGAAGATAATTGGAGTCTAAAGACTGATGAGCAGATAATACAAACGAGGCTTGTTCACGTAACAATAAAGTTTATGTACAACAAGCTCTTTGAGGGAAAGATATCATTGAAAAACTGTGGTGAAAACAGATTCTCCCAGACTGTTATGATTTAAATCCAAACAGTGTCTTTAATTGCTCGTTGTCTCCTTTTGCAGCAGGATCCTGAGTTAGAATACTGGTGCCAGCCTTTGTTCTGCTTACTGCGGACTTTGTTGTTCTTGCCCACGCGTGTCCGTGTGTGTGTGTGTGTGTGTGTGTGTGTGTGTGTGTGTGTGTGTGTGTGTGTGTGTGTGTGCCGCTCTTAGAGAAGCAGGACAGCACACTGCATGTTCTTATTAAACTGTGAAAACTCCAGAGAACGGCCTGCTTTGAACCGAGCTCTTCAACCGCAACCCCCCACCACCACCCCCCCACACCCCCACCCCCACCCCCCACACACACACACACACGAAAGAGACCCGGAGATCGAGATGCTGACATGAATAGGGAGTGTGTAAATGTGTGTTTAGAGGGGGGACAAAATGATGAAAGGTGAAGACTGAGAGGAAACAGGTCCAATTAATGAAAAAGCTTGTTAGGGAAGCATAGACCCTTAAGCATCTTTGAGGAAAGTCAACACGAGGACTGGAGAGTCTCTGGAAGTGGACATTAACAGTCCTGCTTCCACAGAGCTGTGTAGAGGCTGATGGTGGGGGGGGGGGTCGATTGGACTCCTCTTACTCTGAACTCACACCTCGAGTCTGAGTAGTCACTAGGGCCCTAATAAGCCAGAGTCTCTGGTAGAAAGCCAGCAGGCTGGCAGACACGAGTCTTCCTGGAAAGACCTCCACATTTTCTGGGTGCATCTGAGTGTTTAATTGCTAATTGGCTCAATTAGAAGCCGTAATTGGTCCAGCTTTGCTGTGAGCAGCGGGAGAGCTTAAGTGATTGATGAAGCGGAGAGGGAGAGGAGAAGGTGAAGCTGATGGGAAGAGTGCCGAGCATGGCAACAGAATCAACCCAGAACATTTCTTCAGTGATTCTGAGGAGTGCCAGTGCAGCCACTGCCTCAGATTCAAACGTCAACTCTGTAATTATCTAAGATGAAGAACAGCTCTGACTTTCTGATGTATAAACTGTATGGAGAATCCAGATCTACAGAAATGTTAAAGCTGCTGCCAGTGGCTCACTGTGGTAACCACAATTGGCTCATTAATGTCTCCATGACAACCATCATTGGCTCATTAAGGTCTCCATGACAACTGCCATTGGCTCATTAAGGTCACTATGGTAACCACTGTTGGCTTATTAAGATATCCATGGTAACTACCAGCAGCTGATTAAGGTCACCATGGTAACCATCACGGTTCTCATTCTCCCTAAAACACCATTATTGTCTATTTCCAGCAGCTTTTTGTAAATTTGTTTCATTAGGGAGCCTAACATCCGGGACCCACCAGCGAAGTGGATCGTTCACAAAATTAGTGCGCTGTCCGCTCCTCCTCTGTTCACATCAGGTGAGAATTTTCAACGAGCACTTCTGCTCACCCCTACTGTTTTCCAAACTCCCCCACCCCACCCCCGTGCCCTTGCTGTGTGTGTGTGTGTGTGTGTGTGTGTGTGTGTGTGTGTGTGTGTGTGTGTGTGTGTGTGTGCGTGCGTGTGTGTGTGTCTTTGTTCACTTTCATCTCTCTAGTCTTTTTAGATACACAAAAATTGATCACATTTATCAATCATTGTGTTTTATTTTTGAAAAATTTCTTTTATTTTGTTAAATTTACCAGCCTGCCTCTTCTGCTTTGGTTTGACTTCCTTCCAGAATTGACGAGGCTCACTCACGGCTCACGAAAAAAATTTGAGCTCACGCCGAAATGATCGCTGCATGGCGGGAGCCTTCGTGGCGCTTTGCAGCTGATGTGACCGAGAACGTAGGTTAACAAGGGCGCCGATTAGAAGCGCTCATCGTTCCACAGCGCTTCGCGGCACATTGTCGTGCTTCCGCGTCTGGTGTGTTCCGGGTGTCAGTCACCCCAATCTACTTCTGGACCATGGCTCCCCAACTGCCTTAAACCTTTGATGCATGAATTATGAAATCTTCAACCATGATTTTTGTAACATTTTTTTTCATTAATCTTTAGGTGTGAATGAAACAAATTTCAACAAATATTTTTAGTAAATTTTTATAATTTACTAATAATTTATTACGTGTCCACCTCAGTGGACAGCGTGCATTCTGAACATGAAATATGTTGGCTTGACTTACTGAAGTCCAAATGGAAGGGCTCAAATGCAATAAAGTCTTCAACAGCTGTGCTTAATAGCAAAAATAAATAAATAACAATTTTGAATACCTGTCCACTGTAGTGACCATTATGCATCAAAGGGTTAAAAATGAACGGGAGTCAATAAGAGAATAAAAAATATTGTCTGATCCCGTTTGACATCTGCCAATGACTTCATGTGATGTCCGATAATTTTAAAGACATATTTTGATGCCAGGAAAGTGCTTATTTGCAAATGGCTGCAAAAGTTCTTATAGGTTTTGTGTGAAAAGACGTATAGAACTACAAATGTTTGTCTAACCACATTGACGTTACTGAACCAGACACATAGAAAAGGAGAAGATTCATTTAGAGAGTTTCCAATCCTTCTTCCAGGGTGAAAGAAGGAGCATTAAGCCTCTATAGGGAGCCTAAGAATCCTCCCTTTCCGGTCGGCTCATGGGTCCCTGGAAAAACTGAAGCACGTCTAAACCAAAGAGGAGAGAGAAAAAATAAAACATAGCCAAACTCACATACCTTCAAAAATAACAAGTAACTTAAAACAGTTAGATGGGTGACACATGTAAATACACAGTGTTCCGAAAAAGTCTAAAAGAAGTAATTGATCGTATGTCAACAGGTAAATTATTCCAGTCCAGAGGGGCGTTAACACCAAAACCAAGTCTTCCCACCTCTTTTTTTAAACTTGGGTACAACATAAGAAATACTGAATCTTGTATGTTACTGACAACCAGAGCGCACCAAATAACGTTTTAAATACAACATGACGCATACATGACATCACACCACAGAATCTCTTCTCCTCTAGCGTAGCTGCTGCTTACCACATGGCCAGATTTCTGCTGGTTTTTTCCTCCTGAAGGAAGGGTTTGAAATTCACTGAACTCAAAGCCATTTTCCCTTTGCTTTTCTCCGTGTCTGGTTCCGATGACGTCACTTTGGTGATGCGCATTTGTAGTCCTGGACTTTTTCTCACACAAAATCTAACATAGCATTTCCCCGTTTGAAAATAATCACTTTCTTGGTATCAAAATGCATCTTTAAAATTCACGGACGTCATATGTGAAATCCATGGCACATAAGCAGATTTAGAAAATAGCATTTTTAGCTCCATTGACTCACATTCGTTTTTTCGTTCTTCTGGGGACCCGTGGTCCGGAAGTAGATGGGCGTGACTTAGGCTCTCTATTAACCTGTCCATGTGGTAAGTAGCAGCTACGTTGGACAAGAAGAGATTCTTTGGTGACGTCATATATGCGAAGTCTGATTTGTAGTCATTTAAATTATGAATGAAGACATGAAGATGATGATTTTACAAGTACAGCATCGCATCAGTAGCTCAGGAGGTAGAGTGGTTTGTCCATTAGGAGGAAGGTTGCAGGTTCCGGGGACCCATGAGCCAACTGGAAGCGGAGGAGACTTAGGCTCCCTATTGTCTAGGTCACACTGCAGCAAAAAGTCAGAGCGCACTCTTCCATAATAGCCTGCACAATTCAATGTCAAATTTGCATGCCATAAATCAGCAAGACATGAAAATAGACAAAAACTGTAACCAAAACTAGAACAGAAAAAAACGAGCTTCCATGTCACAAATATCCACAGGAATATGTGAGGTATTCTAGAGTCATACTCAGTATTAAAGCAGCAGGTTTCCCCAAATAGTTCATTGTGCATGCACTCTGCACACACACACACACACACACACACACACACACACACATGCATACTCATGCATGATTCATGTCGGCAACAGAACGTTTTCCTCAACCTGCCGCAGGGGGAAAGAAAAGAAAGGAGACCACACAGGTCGCTCAGCAGAGCACCATGCAAATAAAACCTCTCTTACCTCACCCTCCTTCCCTTATTTGGTATTTATGATCTAAATGAGGAGAACATAAAAAGCTCTGGGAGGGTTTTCTAATACCAGAAGGTTCTGCTTTTGGTGCTGTTCTGCATCTCTGTGTGTCACATAGTACAAACACACAAAGATGCAATAAACCTGTTTCACGGCAGATGCTTAAAATATCAGTATGCATTCAGGCGTGTTAACTTCAAAGCAAAATGGTTTTACAAAGGGACAAAATCAACGAAGTGACACATCTACTGTACAAAGAACAGATAGAGGATACAAGCGTGTGTTTTACCTCAGCAATGTGTAATCACAGAGTGAGGTGCTAAGGCACCTTCACAATAAAACTAATTATAGATACCCAGAAGCACATGGAGAATTTATTCTGAATGGCTGCTGGGATTCTGCAGCAGATCGATCAGGAAACCTTCCACCACTCTGGGGACAATTATTGGAGGCTGTCACCAGCTGTCAGTGACAGGTTTTGATTACTGCTGTTGGAAATTTTCCATCCACACATGCAAGATTAGACATCTGGGACCAATATCAGGCAACAGTGACTGGATTTATCGTTTTACCTGGTTGCAAATGTGGACGCATGATAATGGGATAAACATTATATTGTGATTCCTGTATCAGTCAACTAATTAGTATTTTCTGCTTTTCTGTTCAGTTTTTATTGCTGTTTCTCAGCCACTTTCATCTAATTCTGTAATTTCAAAGTTTGGCTTGGTGCCACCAATCCATCCAGGAACAGGAAGTTAATTTAAACTCCTCTGTAATTCAAAATAAGTTTCAAATTTGCTATTAGCAATTTTTTCCCTACTTACTTGTTATCTTAAACAATTATTACTTAGAAGGGCCGGGGAGCTGTTTTCTAACTCCAGCCATTGTTGGGCGAGAGACAGAGACAGACTGGACAGGTCTCCAGTCCGTCACAAAGACGTACGGGGACAAATAACCACACCTAGGGACAATTTAGAGTCTTCACTTATCATGCTTGTATTTGGTATGTGGGAGAAAACCGGAGTAACCAGGGAATACCCAGGCATGCATAGCGACGATATGCTAACTCCACACAGAAAGACCACAGCTGAGATTTGAACCTGCAACCTTCTTGGTGAGACAGCAGTGCTATGAACTACACAACCATGCAGTTTTTTGTCCCTAAAAAATTGAAATGTGATACAAATTTAAAAAATGAGATAACAGTTACAGCTGTTTGCACGATAAGTATCTCCGTCTGATTTACTTGTTAGCAGAATTCGTATCATTTTACCAATGATGAGGTCTCCAGCTTAAATGGATCTTATTTGTTGATCTTAATGTAGCATTTGTACATGGTGAAAGCCCATCTGATTGGCCTGAGTTATCACTGATGGCGATATACCAAATATCAATATCACAATAACAATATATTTGTGATATGACACGATAACAATATATTTCTGATGTGTCACGATAATGATATTTTTGTGATATATAACAATAACGATATATTTGTGATATATCACAATATATTTGTGATGTATCACGATAATATATTTGTGATATACCACAATAACGATATATTTGTGATATACCACGATAACGATATATTTGTGATGTGTCACGATAACAATATATTTGTGATATACCACGATAACGATATATTTGTGATATACCACGATAACAATATATTTGTGATATACCACGATAACGATATATTTGTGATATATCACAATAACAATATATTTCTGATATGTCACGACAACAATATATTTGTGAAATGTTACGATAATGATATATTTGTGATATGACATGATAAAAATATTTTTGTGATATATCACGATAACAATATATTTGTGATATGTTACAATAACAATATATTGGTGATATGACATGATAATAATATATTTGTGATATGTTACGACAACAATATACTTGTGAAATGTTACGATAATGATATATTTGTGATATGACATGATAAAAATATTTTTGTGATATATAACAATAACGATATATTTGTGATATATCACAATATATTTGTGATGTATCACGATAATATATTTGTGATATACCACGATAACAATATATTTGTGATATACCACGATAACGATATATTTGTGATGTGTCACGATAACAATATATTTGTGATATACCACGATAACGATATATTTGTGATATACCATGATAACAATATATTTGTGATATACCACGATAACGATATATTTGTGATATATCACAATAACAATATATTTCTGATATGTCACGACAACAATATATTTGTGAAATGTTACGATAATGATATATTTGTGATATGACATGATAAAAATATTTTTGTGATATATCACGATAACAATATATTTGTGATATGTTACAATAACAATATATTGGTGATATGACATGATAACGATATATTTGTGATATGTTACGACAACAATATACTTGTGAAATGTTACGATAATGATATATTTGTGATATGACATGATAAAAATATTTTTGTGATATATCACAATAATGATATATTTGTGATAAGACACAATAACAAAATATTTGTGATATATTGTGCAGCCCTGCTCAGATAAATGTTACAACATGTATCAATTTATTAAATTACAATTAACTAATATGCACATTTTTATTGGACATACGTCATGTTGATATATCAGTACCACTGATGTAAATAGTAATGTAAAAGTACTTACAGTAGTTGAAACTGACATGTTAGCCCCCCTAGTGGTTGGTTACAATATAGGTTTTCATGCCATGCCACCTTCCCAATCTATAAATTGGACACTTTTGAAATGAAAATATTTTTAAAGCCACAATATTATCCTTGGATGGCTAAATAAACACATTGTTTGCGTTTGAGGGAGAAAAATCTACTTTTGTAACTAAAATACAAAATCTCCACCACCTTTCAGACTGTGTGACAACACAGTCACAGTTACATGTTTTTAATATTTTATGTCTAATTATGGTTTCAAAATAGGGAATGCAACTAACTTCTATAATTTTGATTTTCTTTAGACCGAAGCTGATTCAACACCAACTGCAGTGATTAATTTATTATTGATTAGAGTCCTAAATTAAAGCTTTGGTCTACTCCGTGTGTTTGATTTTTAATTACATCTTGTCCCTTCAGTTCAAAATCCTGTCTTCTGATTATTTTGATCTTCTTCAATATTTATAAGGTTTTGTTTTAAATTATGATTAATCCTTTATGTGACAGATTGAACAGGTCTGACTGGAATATTCAGTTAACTCCCCACAGATAACAAGATGGTCACTGCTCTGTTTCGCTGCATAATACTCATTATGCAAGGATTTCTGCAGAATGAAAAAAGACAGAAGATGGATGACTTTGATGGAGATATTTACAATTTTAAACTTTAATCAGTTTTACACTAATGGCAAGAAAATTATTATATTTACTTGCACTAAAAGACATTAAAGGTCTTGTTAAGTATTAATGCAGCAAAATTGCATCTTTTTCTTAATAACAAATAATACATTTGTTATATTACTGACTAACAAACCTACAATTGAGGTGAATTATTTATGAATTAATCTTTTAAAGTGAGGAATATATGATAAATATAGGAAAAAATGTTTAACTCCCTGTTCATCTTCTTATTTATTATTTAAATTTATTAAACATTAATGAATTAGATTAAATCCACATTTTTTTTCATTCTGTTCTGTATTCAAAGCATAAAAGAGGTATTTCAGCCACTTTTATTGTGCTTTCATCAAAACGTTATAAATAATCCATTTAACCTTTAACCTGCTCCCTGAATGGCCTCTGTTCAGACAAATAGAGTTGATGTTCTTCAGGATGTGAACTGCTGCCATCCTAACATAGCTTAAATTCCCCAAACCTCTCTTTAAACCATCAGTTTTGTCTTTAATGGTTATTTAAGCCTAATATATTTAAGAAAATTCTACTTGCTTTGACCTGACTTCACCACAAATGCTTCATTCTGCTGCTTCTGTCTGAAATGATTAAGATAATAATTATGTATGACTTTTACACAGAAAAACAGCCATGCAAATCATTTTAGGTCTGCACATGTAGGAATAACTTCTGTATTAAGTCAACCATAAGGGAGCAAACCAGCATTACAGGACCTGATTAATAGTGGAAGATTGTTTTTCCTTGTTAGCAGAGTAAATAATCATGTTGACGGAGGAAAATAAAACACAGCCACATCACTGCTTAGCTTCTCAATCAGGGAGCACCTGGTTTATTCTGTCACGTCATCTTAATGCATCACTGACAGCGATCTTATTGGCTGAATAAACCACATTGTACTAGTTAACAACAGACAATCCATGAGTATTTACAATATATACATACAAAGATAAAACAAATGAGAACACAAACATAATGAAATATAAATCAATATTAAATCATAATCTTTTCAGGTCTCAGTTCTTAACACCCCTACTTGTTCTCTCTTTGTCTTACTTTCTTTGTCTTTTATTCCTGACTCATCTTATTTCCCAAACATTATGTTTTCATATTTCTTCAGTGCTGTTTTTGTTGCTGGTTTTGTCATTCTGTCTGCTACCATCTGATCAGTTTGACAATATTGTAGCATCACTTTCCCATCGTTCACACATTATCTTATAAAATGCTATTTTATGTCTGTGTTTGCATCTCTGCCTGCTGACGGGGTTCTTTGCTAAAGCAATAGTACCCTGGTTGTCCTCTAGGATTAAATGTGTCATCATGTCCTGTGCATGCATACTCTGCAACAAATATGAAGGATATATACATTCCTGTACAGTTGTTGCTAATGCAATGTATTCTGCTTCACAACTTGATAAAGTTACAGTTGGTTGTTTTTTGTCTTCCATGCTATCAATGCACTTTCATCATTAAGTTTAATGCGGTAACCCGATGTGCTTTGTCTGTCCATTACATCACCAGCCCAGTCTGCATCACTGTAAGCCTGTACTCTTAGTTTTGTCTCATTTGGTCTGTAAATTAGAGTTTTTCCTGTTGTACCCTACAGTTGCCTTAGTACACGAGTCACAGTAATCCACTGTTCTTCAGTCGGGTCTTTGATATACTGCGATAACTTGCTTACAATAAAGCTTGGGTCTGGTCTTGTACATGATGCCAGATAAAGAAGACCACCTACTGCTTCTCTATACAGTCGTACTTCTCTGATTTTCTTTGCACTATCGTTGTAGTCTTTCTTCTGTTTACACGGTGTTGCCCTTGTTTTACATTCATGCATATTGAACCTTTCTAATATCTGTTCAGCGTACCTTTGTTGAGTCATCTGAATACAGTTATCTTTCTGCTCAAAATCTATACCGATAAAACGTTTTAGTGATCCCATGTCCTTCATTTTGAATCTGTTTGCCAGCATTGACTTTACTGTTTGTAAAATACGTGCATCACTGGCAGCTAAAATGATGTCATCGACCCAAATGAGTACCATAGCTTTGTTGCTCTCTGTTGTCCTTGTATATACACAATGGTCTGCAGGATTTTGACTGAATCCGTTTGTTATCAAGTAGTCATGCAAAGTTTTATTCCAGTTCCTGCCAGATTGTTTTAATCCGTACAGAGACTTTTTCAGTTCATACACTAAATGTTCATCTGGGTTGCCTTTAATCTCATATCCTTTTGGTTGTTCTATATATACGTCACAATCTATTGGTGAATGAAGATAAGCTGTCTTGACATCCATCTGGTGTAAAATGAGGTTCTCCTGTACAGCACACTGCATCAGTACCCTCACGCTTGTTAGACTAGCTGTTGGGGAAAATGTCTCATCATAATCTAGTCCAGCTCTTTGACTGTAACCTTTTGCTACGTACCTAGCCTTGTATCTTTCTGATCCGTTATCATTATTCTTCAGAACATATACCCATCTACCCCCCACTGCTTTCTTTCCCTTTGGTAAGTCAGTCAGGGTATTGGTGTCATTCTCTAATAAAGAATGCATCTCTTCATCCATTGCTGCTTTCCATTTTTCAGAATTCGGGGACTTCATAGCATTGTTGTATGTAATGGGCATACCACATGTTGCTCTGTAACAATAGTCTATATGTGATCCTTGATCATCGTTATCCTCCCCTTTTGATTGGGAGGTTAACTCGTTCACTGCCATTGATGACTAAAGTCGTCATTTGCATTTTTTACTGTGTGGGCATCGGAATGAGCCGCCGCACCGTGAGAACAAACATCCCAGCTCTGAAGCTGATCTTCATCTGCGTACACCACACGTCATGTGATCAGGAAGCAGAAAATCCATGTGTTAGGAGATCGTTTTGGGCCGCTGCTGTAAAAAAAAGTGAGGCGCGAACCGGAAAAGCTTCTGTCGATCACAATTCGACAATGGCTTATGAAAGAACGGATAACGCTCGAAACGCGTGGATTCTTCCTGATGTAAGAGGTGAGTCTCCGCTTTGTTTTGGTAGTTTTGGCGTTGACATCATCCTAGCGCGCAACGTTCTGACTCTTAAAAAAACTGTAAAATCTCTGAAAAACGCTGGCAGCGAATGAGAAGTATTCTGGTCTCTTTCTCATCCTTTCTGGGCACCTTCTGTTTATTCCTGCTACCTGGTTTGTGTCTGGACCTTGATCATTTACATCAGAAGTTTCACCACCTGATTCATCTTTGTGAGTGCATGACGTTTTCACCACTCGAGGTTGTAAGACAGTTGGTATGTCATCCTCCTCATGGATAAGAACTGTTTGTGCCTGCCTCTCTTCAACATTCTTGTTTACAAGCGTAACCAGTCGAATCTTCTGCACACTATTGTTAAAAGGAGAGTAAATAAGATATGCAGGACTGTATTTGTCATAACCAATGAATATTCCTTCTGTACATCTTGAATCTAGCATTGTTTTGTTTTGTCTGTAAGCAAAACATGCACAACCAAACTTTTGCAGAGTAGAAATGTTGGGTTTCCGTCCTGTTAGTAAGAAGTAGGGTGTTTGTTCAGTACGACGACTGATACATCTGTTCCTGATCACAGCTGCGGTCTGGACTGCATATGTCCATAAGTACGTTGGTAAACAGCTCTCAATGAGCATGCACCTCCCCATTTCAAAAAGTGTGCACCAATTCCGCTCTACAGTACCGTTTTGATGGGGGGAATATGGTGCTGAAGTTTCATATCTGATCTTATGTTTACTCAGTAAATTTTGGTACCTTCTGCACATAAACTCTGTTCCATTATCAGACCTAATGCATTTAACGTCACCATATGAGGCTGTATCCGCTAGGAATTTCTCGGTTGCGTGCACTGTATCACTCTTTTTTTCTCAGGAAATACACAAAAATATCACTTGAATAATCATCAACAAATGATAGTGCATATTTGTGACCATCTTTGGATTCTGGACCGGCTAACTCTGCGTGTACCAGTTCAAGAGGTTTCTTAGCCCTTCTATCTGGTTTTCGATTTCTGTATTAAATAAATTTACCTTGGATACATACTTCACAGCTTACTTCTTTTCCCATTTTACCTTTGATTTTCATGCCATCAACCACATTCTCCAGCTTTTGTAAATCATCATGATTGCATTGACCTAGAATTCCATGCCACGTTTGTATATCCAAGCACTTAGCGCATTTCTCAGTGTATTCAGTAACAGTTTCTATGTAATACAGTCTGTTGTGCTCATATATGTTAAACTCAGTACCGTCTTTATGTTTTACTCTGTTTCTACCTGTTTTGAAGACAATAGTTGCTCCATTCTCTGTTGCGGCTCTCACAGAAAAGATGTTCTGCAGGAAAGATGGAATGTACAATGCCTCTTTCCATGTTACTTGACATTGTCGCCGTCTGCTGTCGATCAGGTACACCGCAGCATCTCCTCTACCTTCAGCAACTCCTTTGCACCTGCTGCCATCAGCCAGCTCCACACAGTGTGTCCCACCTTGGAAATTGTCGTCGAACTTCTTAAAGGCGCTGATGTCTGTGATGGTGTGCGACGTAGCACCAGTATCCACCATCATCAAACCTTTAACCTCAATCTAATTCCCAAATCCAGGATTTGCATTGTCTCTATTTATCTTGACAGCATAAGTGTTGTCTTGAGTCTCGTCGTCGTCATCCTCATGAGCTATGCGTACCTCATCCCCTCGTTGATTTCTCCAGCACGTCGCGCCTCAACACATTCTCACTCCCAGCGCGTCAAAAACAAGCGCTTGGTCAGCCACCCTCCGCTTCAGACCCCTGACGCCAAAAGTGCCCTTTTTCGTTACTTATGTGCGAAAAGGGTGTTTTCCCTTATTTGACTGCAGATCCCAATGCAGCGTAAAACTGACGTGATGTGATGTCCGCTACCGTTGCATCCCAATGCAGCGTTACACTGACGCGATGGGATGTCCGCAGCCAGGGCACCAAACAAGCTCATTGTACCTCACCTTAACCTTATCCTCTTATTTAACCTTCGCCTCACCCCTATCCTAACCTTAACCATCTTGCTAGCAAACACGTTTGTGATGTGTCGATCGCTCTAAAAGCCGGCTCTATGAAGTGAACGGCGGGAGCCGCCTCGTCATTGGTCGGGTTTGGACCAAGCCAACGAGAGGGGGAGGTTTCAACTACCACGGTGGAGGTTAAAAGTAGAGGGTATGTTTAACCTCCCCCTTGCCAGATGGTATGTTCTAACGTTCCCTTTGGGCGGCAAATTGAAAAATTCACAGTCAGAATGCATGGGGAACAAACGCTTGATCACAGTGAGAGTAACGTTTTAGGTAGCAAGAGGGTTAAGGTTAGGATGAGGGAGAGGGGAAGGTTATAAATAGCGAAATGTTAAGGTTTAGGTGTGGTTAAATGAGCTAGTTAAGTGCCGCATTTAAGGTTTAGGTGCGGTTAAATGAGATGGTTCGGTGCCGCATCAGCGGATATCTCATCAAGTCAGTTTTACGCTGCATTGGGATCTGCAGTTACAAAAGGGGAAACCCCCTTTTCGCACATAAGTAACGAAAAAGGGCACTTTTGGCGTCAGGAGTCTGACGTGGAGGGTGGCTGACCAAGCGTTGTTTTTTGACACGCTGGGAGAGAGAATGTGTTGCACACCTCGATGAGTGTCGCTCCTGCATCGGCTGCACCATTGCGTCTGATGACACGTTCTGGCCTTATGTCCTCGTCGGTCACATTTAAAACAGGTCACTCCGGTCATTGTGTCTCCTCTTTGATTAGCAACAGCTGCCATGTGTCGAGACGCACTGTAATTTGGTCTCGCCTTCATGACGTTGTCATGTTCTTCCTTGCTGCTTTCTTTTCTCTGTATCCTCAAAACTATGAGGCTTGCTCTTGATGTCGGCAAACTTCACGTCTGAGTCACTTTGCATTATATGCACAGAGAATGGCTTATATGTCTCTGGTAATCCTTTTAAAATTATAGCTACCAGCAGCCCATCACTTAGAGTCTCTCCTACCTTTCTTAAAGCAGTAATTATAGTCTCCGCCCGTAGGATATACTCCGTTACACTTTCATCATGTATCTTCTGAAGAGAAGTTAAGTCAGTATAAAGACCAATGATCCTGGGTTTACCTTTGCCAGCGTAGTAGTCCCTCAATATCTGTAGTGCTGCACGGCCATCGTCAGCGGCGTCTCTCATCACGACGGACAGGCTCTTGTTGTCCAGGAATTGGATCAATTCTGCATACGCTTCCGTGTTTTTGTTCTCGTCATCAGAATCAGCTTCACCTTCATCTGTGCTCAATATAGTGTTGTTTAATCCTTGCAGACGTAAGTGGCCTAGGAATTTGGTTTCCCACAACTCGTATTTCTGCTTGTCTCCGTCAAATACCAATCTTGCCCACCGGCTTCCGGATTCAATCGCTCGTCAACTCATGGTGTGGGTTGTTGGCGGCTCACCAAACGTGATCTTCCCTCTTAATGTGTCAGGGGTAATCCTTCAGTTGGGCTCCTTTTAACGGGTAGTACTGGGCCCATAACCTGTTAGCAGAGTCAATAATCGTGTCGACGGAGGACAATAAAACACAGCATTAGAGCTGAAACAGCTAATCGATTTAATCGATTATAATCGATTATTAAAATAGTTAACAACTTTTTTAGTCATCGATTAGTTGTTTAATAATCACATTTGACCGCATAAAGTCTATTTTTACCACAATCTGACATCGGTTACAATCTGTTCAATTTGCCGCCAGTGTGTGGCAGTAATGAGCCACTGATCTACCAGTGGAGCCGTAGAAGAAGAAACGAGCCAATAAGTGCCCTCGGTTTTCATGACGTAACACGTTACTGACGCGCATCTTTCTGTGAGAGATGGCAGAACAAGAAGAAATACGGAAGAAAAATAGAAGCGACAAAACTGAAGAGAAAGCCCGGACAAAAACCTCACGAGTATTGGAGCACTTCACTCTAGATGCCATGAAAAGACGGGTGACCTGCAAAATATGCAAAAACCATCTAGCGTGGCACGGAAGCACGACGTCCTTAAGTGAACATTTGAGACGAAAACGTGGGGGCAAATGCAGCAGAGGAAACACCAGCCCGGTATGTAACAGAAAATAAACAAGCTAAATATAGTGGTCCATCACTAAACGCAGATCAAATTTGGGACTTAGTGTTTTAGCTGAGTTCGTTATAGTGGATGTTAAACATGTTTTTTTGCCGCGTCAGTCTACGGTGTTCTACTTCTGATTGACTAGATGCAATCGTGAATCTCCTCCGTGTTGTGTATCATGCGCTTGCCAAATTTAGCACATCTGTTTAAAAGAATGTCCTCGTTAAGAGAAAAACGGCACAAACCCATAACTATGTTCCTCATTCAAAAAGGACAACTCCGCGGTGAAAAATATACAGACGAGCTGTGTCCAGGTGAATATAACGCGGCATAGTTGTACGCTTTCAATTTTTAAATACAGGAGAAATTCAGAAAGTCATTTTTTTTACTATTAAAAGGCTGTTTTACTATCTAACGCTGTAAAACGACTCACAACACATTTTTGTCAAAATAAACGATCACTGTATATTGTTAATTAATTCAAATAATATAATATTGATTTAGTGTTGTAGTGTGTGTGCTGCTTTATTTTATATGTGTACTTATGTCAGTCTATTTGTGTTTCTTATGCAGAAAAAAAACAAGCAACGATGGACAACTACATGGGGAACAAGACACTCACCCCCAGCAATGATACCACTTACAAACTCTATTCTAGATTCTACAATATTT
The DNA here is from genome assembly GCF_043380555.1 of Nothobranchius furzeri. Taxonomy (NCBI): domain Eukaryota; kingdom Metazoa; phylum Chordata; class Actinopteri; order Cyprinodontiformes; family Nothobranchiidae; genus Nothobranchius; species Nothobranchius furzeri. Next base: position 84,160,367 of record NC_091742.1, read on the forward strand.
TTTATGGAATTTACCTCTAATATTTTGATGCCAAAAATTATTCTGGACTGATATTTTGCACTGTTAAGCTTTTTCTTAACTGAAATGTATTCATCACTTGTATAGGTTAAATAGCTAAACAATAACAAACCGATTAATCGATTAATCGAAAAAATAATCGACAGATTAATCGATTATGAAAATAATCGTTAGTTGACAGCATCATCACTGCTTAGCTTCTCAATCAGGGAGCACCTGGTTTATTCTGTCACGTCATCTTTATGCGTCACTGACAGCGATCTTATTGGTTGAATAAACCACATTGTATTAGTTAATGAAAGACAATCCATGAGTATTTACAATATATACATACAAAGATAAAACAAATGAGAACACAAACATAATGAAATATAAATCCATTTTAAATCATAATCTTTTGCAGGTCTCCGTTCTTAACATTCCTCCTGGGTAATGAAGTCTGAAGAAAAGACAGAAACTTATTAAGCAGAAAAATAAAATGTTTATGGAACAATTTCTCAGAATTTAGGAATTATAAAACCTCTGAGGATATATAAACACAGACACCCACATCATATAATAATAAATGTTGTCAAAATTAAAAAGAAAAGCTCAAATTAAAAGAATTATCTGCAGGAAACGAGTCAGTAGAGCTTAATTAAGTGCTTCATAATTAGAGATTCTGGTTTTGAGGGATGATCCTTGGAAGACCAAAAGTACCACAATTACTTAAAATTAAAAAAATCATGAAATAAGATATTTTTTGTGTCATTAAAGGACATTTATCTAAAATGAATACATAAATGTGACACTGATTACTATTGCAATACAGAAATAATTAACATATTTATGAAATACTGATTTGATATTTAAAATCATATATAATAATGTCAGGTTGAAATTATTTATTTCATTGTTTTTGTTGATCATCATTAACCTGTGAATCAAAATCAGTGGGAGGGACTAAAGCGGGTCAGATTAGTTGGTTTGGTCTGAATGGTGTCTTTTAAAACATGGCAACTGCCTTTATGTGGAAAATGTCTAACAAGTTGGTGAAAGAGACAGGAATCATTGAGTTTGTGCTCAAATAAAATACTTTGAGTAATTCCCAAAATGTACCACAAACATTATATTTACATAGGGTTAAAATGACAATCAAATGGATAGCATGACTTAGCTCCAAGTGAAGGTGAGTTCAGAGAAATAATATATTTTTGTTCTATTGCAGCTTGGTGGTGTAAGTAGTCTCCAGTATAAGTGAACACCTTGAGAGGCAATCTCTCAGGGGGAAAAAGCTATTGCACCCATTTCAGGAAGTAGAACTTAGTTGGAGCAGATGGTGGCACACGGCAGGATGATTTCCTGATATTCTGACATCTCGCCTTTGATTGGCTAACAGCAACATGACTCTACCGACTGTTTGCTCTGCATTGCTGATGTTTTATCTCTATAAGTAACCCAAGCCTGAAGGAGTTCTGCTATGTGGTGGAGTTGCTAATGCTAATGGTTAGCTTCTACTAGTCAAAACACCCCTAGATGCTAAATTAACAACAGTTTTCCCAGTCGTAATTCGATGGATGTTAATTTTCAGTGTGACGTAGATCTGTCAGGCTTTTAACAGCCGTGAGTGTTTCCCTGTCTATTTTCTATCAGCGGCTCATCCAGGAAACGGGGGTAGGAGGCTAATTTCTGCCTTCATATGAAACACATGTGCATGTTTAAAAAATAAACTGTTTCTCTCTGAACTTGGTCTTTAAAACATAAAAATGTGGACACGCATGCATATATTGCGTTGGTTTTGGACTTTTAGGATGAGCTCCCTCTGGTCCAGTTTCTGGTTCTAAAGAGTTCGGAGTAAATTTAAATGAAAGTTTCTGAGGTTCTCCCTGAGAATAAGCTCAGCCTGTTTCCATTACAGCGTTCCTTTACCTGTCAGCGTCGTCTCCGTCACCTTGTAGCTCCAGAGCTGACGAAGCACAATCCCAAACCAGCTAATAACAACTCCAACCAACCCCACTCCAGCAGAATCGCCCACAACAACCTTCCAGTAATTGCTCACCGCCTCTTCCTTTGTGCCGTAGCACCAGTCGGACTGACAGCACGCTGAGCAGACTCAACCTAATGACACATAATAAACTGACTTCACCAGGCTGAGGAGCAGGCTACAGTGATCCCAAATTTTATTTATTTATTTATTTGCGCTGTTTCCCGAAGAAGCAGCGGGAACTACTCTGTTGCTGCTTATGATCAAAGCTGGCAGGCAGCAAGGAGGAGGCAGGGCAGGGTGGTTACAGCTGGGGATGAGCCGGATACTAGTTTCAGATTAAATCAAATTTAATCAAATAAAAATTAAAAAAAATTAAAAAGTTGTGTCGAGTTCTAGTATTTCATATACTGCATGAGTTCAGATGCATTAATCCATGCACATAAATATTAATGTTCTGATTTTATTGAAAAACTTGTTCTGTAATAGTTTCTTTACTATTGTGATCAAACATATTTAATCTCAGTTCTGAGGCTGCTCTGTAAATAGTTTTCAAATAAACAATACACATTGCAACTTCTGATCAATCCATATCAATTTCAGATTTAAAATAATGTATTGATGTAAACCACACCCACTAATTTCCAAATAATAAATAAGGTGCATTCATCTGTGTATCTCCTTTGATCCACATTAGTGATATTCTCAGCACCAGAACAATGAAGCAAAGAAACAGATTCCTGAGTTTGTTAGTAATTGTATTTATTAGGTGCATCTGACCTGTTCTAGTTTTCTCTGAAATGAGATCAAATCAGTGCTTCTATGGGTTGTCTCCTCTCTGCACTACAAAAATGTACTTTATTATAATGTTCACTGTAATTTGGGGGGGGGGACATGTCCCCCCCACTTTTTCCAAAGTCAAGTTTTGACTCCTGCACTTTTTACCATCCAAAAACAATATTACGCTATATTAAATTGACACTGGTTGAGCTCTAGGACCAAGCAGAAAACAACCGTTTGTGTTGAAGCCTGTTTCCCATTAGTAAAGATACCCCCCCCCCCCCCCCCCACTTCTAAAGTGAAAATTACATCCATGCATCATGATGTTCCTAACAAATAACTTAAATAAAAGATATTGGTCAATAATGCCAAATATGTAAATTTGTGTTTCAGTCATTTTAAAACCGGCTTAAAAATACTTCATTAAGTCTACTAAGCAGGGGTGTAGAATGTGTTTAACAGGGCCAGCCCAGTAATGATCTTGGGCCAAAATGAAGGGGGCAGAAAGTCAAATAAAGGGGGCAGAAGGAGATGTTTTTCCAGACGCCAAAAAAAAAAAAAGCCAAATCCCCCCCTGCAAAGTGTGTCACTGAGAGTTTAAAACAAAATTTATTCTTGTGCAAATATTGGTGTATTCACCTTTAATACTAGTTATTAAAATGCAGCAGCTGGAAAAAAATCCTAGGGGAAACACTCACTGGAAGGAAGTCACTGGGTTCTGGAATGAAGTGAGGGCTGGACACAAATTCAAGTAAAACTTTTATTTTGTCAACTTAAAGACTAGAACATGTCTAGCTGAAACTAGCTGACGCTTCATCGCATTTCGTCTCCGTGACGACGGTTTGACGTGTTGATTGCACGGTAAACCTGAAGCCATTGTTGGAGCGGACGCTGAGGTTCAGCGGCAACAAGAAAAGGCCATTTCATCTCTCGTCTGACGCCTCGGCGCTGCCAGGATATGGGTCGGACCCCAGTGTGTTTGTATGCCTGACAGCTTGTGTGTGGGCCTGTGGGCCCTGAATAGAAAAGAGCCGGCGGGCAGGTCAGAATTTGCTCAGGCTGCTGTCAATCTTTTATTTTTCTATATAAATCATTCTGTGTGTGAGAGAAATCATTAAAGCCAGAGGAGAGCTGCGCAGATCTGAAGCTGAAGGGAGGACATGTGTCCAGAGGACGGTTCTGAGGCGGGTGAGCCAACATGGACCATATCTGGATTCTGTAGGTTTTACAGGTTTAGTCTAATTTATCGCAGAGAAGCTGTCTTGGAAAATTCACACGACTTTATTACGTTTAGTGAAAAAGAAACACGGTTAAATGTGTGTTTACAAAGATAAGCTGTCTCCATATATGTGTAGATCTCCTATCAGTTACCAGCAGCTGTTCTGGTTCTGACTCATCTTGACGGCTGCTCTGCAGGACTTCTCCTGACTTAAAAGCTGCTTTGTCTTATTTTCGCGTCCCAGGCATAGAATAACCTTCACAGCATTAGAAAATGTAGTTCACCAGGAAAGGTTCAAAGTACTCGTAAAACAAAATATACGTGCAAAAGTATTTTTTTTTTCCGCTGTTTGGTTCCTGTCGTCCCCAATATTATCTGTCCTTTGTTTCTCTTTCGGTCACTCTCCAATGTCTGGAACTTTAAACCTAAAAGTCAATTCTATTTTGGCATGTCTCCTTTAATGGTGACATTTTAATTTCACATGATTCAAAAGCTGTAAACAAGTGCAGTGAGGAGTCCAAACAATTAAAATGAAGAGCTTTTGTAATCTCACCTCACCACTGAGGATTAGTATAAACCAAGGGTGCATTTTGGTCTGGATTTTGTGAAGCAAACACGGAAGCACTAAAAATTGCAGTTCCACCCTCATCCACTAGTGGGCTGTCACCAGAAGTGTGCAAATCCTCATTGATTCCCATGTTAAAAATGCCAATTTCATATCAGAATGAAACATGTTTACAGCCTGGTTCAAAAAAACATCTTAGGTTTAATAGAGCTAGTTATTCATGACAACTCTGGGGGTGGGGTGGGGGGGATATTTGTGTAACTCTTCGGTTTAAGTGGAACTAAACGCTTGAAACTATGAATAATGAGATTTTATTGACAGGTAGCATGAGCATCGGAGCTAACATTAGCGGCTAGATTGGGGGAAGGCCTCAGCCTCGGCCTCACGTCCATAGATGTTCAGCCATTTCCACTCTCTGAACTTTAGTTGTGTCCTGTGTGTGTGTGTGTGTGTGTGTGTGTGTGTGTGTGTGTGTGTGTGTGTGTGTGTGTGTGTTTGGATGTTATCATGGAATTATATGGACACAGAGGGTAAGCTGTGGGTATCAACTGCAGTAAGAGATCATCCAAGAAGTCTGCTTCATTTTTTTTTTCACTTTATTTCACTGGTTGAATGGGGGAAATCCTGTGCACTTAACATAGCACTGCAGGTCAAAGATAGGATAAAATATAACATGTTGGTAGGGCTGGTAACAAAACTTGAACTAGTTAAGCTGACCGACCGAAGCTAGCAGAGGTTTCCGTGTTACGCTGGTCTATTGCAGTCAAAGATCTGCGAGGTCACCGCTGAAGAAAGGAGGATAACCGAGTTTTGGTTTCTCTTCCTTTTGTAGCAACAGAGGTGCCAACTGGGAACAGCTGCTAGACGCAGACAGCCGACTGCTTCCGTTTCCCAGGGCAGCCGAGCCAGCTTAACTGCCTGTAGAGCTCTCTGAGGGAGACCATAGATACACTGCAGCTCTTTGAGTTGATGCTGCTTCACTTTTCAGTTGTTCGCAGTGGCGGTTTTACCATTAGGCATAGATCAGCGGCCGCCTGGGGCCCCCTTATGTAGGGGGGCTCCCTAGCCCTTACCGCCGGCGCCCCTCTGTTAATGCCACAATGGACTATTCCTTTAAGACGCCGATGCACAAACATGAAGCGATCGGTAGTCATTCCACTCCAATCCAGTTGGTGGCGGTAATGCACCAAATTATTATTTGCCAAGTTCCATAAGACCACAGATAAGAAGAAGAAGAGAGGCGGGAGCATTCGTAACAAACTTGAAGCAGTAGTCAAAACATTAAGCATAAAATGGAGTTATCCTAGTGGCGCCAATAAGAGAAAGATGCAGCATGCTTCAAAAAAGCTTTTATCTTCACTTCCGAAAGTGACGTCGTTTTTTCAATGTAAACATCAAATGAGGCAGAAACGAAAGACAATGAAAAATGTTTAAAGAGACGAAAACATAGACCAAAATGGAAAATTGGAAAAAAAAAACAAAAAAAAACAAAGGCAAAAGCACAGGAGCACTGACAGGAAGAAGAAAGCAGAGCAAATATTGAAAGCACTCAAAGGGAGGGAAAGACAGGAAAAAAGAGGAGGACTAATAAAAAGGGAAAATAACTCATGGCAGAAGACGGGAGAGTTTTGCAAATCTAGTTAAAAGTAAGATTGCCAAAATTTTGTGTAAGGGGCCCCATGTTTGTGTTCACCTTGGGCCCCCAAATTGCTAAATCCGCCACTGGTTGCTCAACTGTGTTTTTCTGGCTAAAAGTGCCCCAAAACCTCTATTAGCTCAAGGTTTGCCCAGGTAGTTCATAGCTAACCTCCGCTGGCTCCAAGGTCCATCTAGCTTCGAGTTAGCTTGTAGCTAATGCCCCACTGATTTACAACCACTGCGGAGGAGCAGAATGTGAGGTCAACTGCTGTGGTCTGACGCTCTGCTTGCATTTTAATAGTGAATGGTTATTTTTTAGCTCCATTTTAGCTTCAGCTTAGCTCATAGCTACATCTATTCTGAGTCTATGGATGTCAATTATTTGCTCCCACCCTCACAGCCCCACTCTCAGCTCCACCTCTTTTCCCATTTTGGGATTGTCTGGGCATGACGAGACGTGCAACACAAGATGATAGGAACCGCCCATTTGGCCTCATGAATGTGTTTTAGAAAGAAATGGGCGGGGTTTGTCCGGTTTGTATATGTCTGTGGTACGAACATTGCGATTGCATGTTTGATGACATATTTTACTGTCTTAGCTTTCAAAAACAAAATATTAACAAAAATAATTCATCAATTTGAGTACATATAGTTAAATATTAAATAAGTGTAAATATTATTGTGCATGATAAAATATATTACTTTAGGATAGGACTCAATAAAAGGTTATAATGAATATATATTTAGTTTTGTGACTATGTTAGTATAAAACATTTTTTTAAGAAATAAATTCTGAGGAAGTTCATATCTTGTATTTCCTGGCTAACTGGTATGTTTGCGGAAGGTTCCAAGCTTGTTCCGTCAGTGCCGCGGCGGGCTCAGCGTGGGTTAATTCTAACGATGCGCTACAACTTTCAGCTACATTTACGTCTTCTTTATTCATTCCGCGTCAAACTTGCAACATGATAATGGATCAGCACATGATTACGCAGTGTTCAGGTAAACGTTCAACGAAATTCTTTCACCCAAGCTCACCCCGCCATCAACCTTCCTGCCATGCAGTCCCTGCTCAACAGGCGACAGGTGAAGATCAGTAGCTCAAGGACGCACCCAGTGACACACCCACCCCCAATATACAAATCAATACACATTAACAAAAAAAAAAAAAAGTTTTTGTTTAAAGTTTTTATTATTTTTATTTTCCTTTTGGACGAAAATTCTCCGCTCTGAGACGTGTCTGGTTTTTGCTTCGACTTTTCAAAAACGTTTTCATCTTAAAGCTTTCATTAAAAATAAAAGCAGGAAAAAAATGTAATTTGTATGACAATAAAAAGAGAGCCCTGAAAAAGACAAGGGTGGATTTTGTAGGACTACTGTCCCCGGAGTGTCTCTTATCCTGAAGGTATAAGTGGATGTGTCATAGCTTCATGCACGGGAAACCCAACTATTACAAGAACATACGGCAGAACAAAAGAGAGCCTCCAGGTCAAGACTCTATGAAGACTCTGCCTCTTCAGGAGAGTAAAAAAGTCTCATTGCCTCGTCTTACAGGCACCGCATGATGAACAAATCCATTTTTCTGTCTTACACTGAGCTACGACTACAGTAAGAGTGGATGAACACAACATGTAGTTCATGGAAGGTAAAAGGTCACGGAGAGGACATCTGTTCACCTCATTTCTGCAATTTGCTTCAAAAAACAAAAAACGAGCATCAATCCTTTGTTTTCTGCCACAGACTCGCTCCAAGCCAGTGATTTCTGTTTTGTCTTGAGTCCATTGTTGTCTCTCCATCATCAGACTCCATTTAGAAAGCAGACTGCTGTGACGGTGGAAGACAATAGGCTGACGTGCAGCCAGCTTTGCTTCAGACACAACGGGGAGCCGTGTAAAGGCGGCGGAGGGTGGAGCAGACTTTAGAGTTTGATGGGGAAGTATCTGAGTGAAGGAGGGCGTGTTGAGGATGTAGACTGCTGAGGCGTAAAATTGGAAACAATGTGTTTGCAAGAGTTAAAGGCAAATATTTACAGGGCTTTAATTTGCATGGGGAGCAGCAGGTTTCCGGTGCGGGTCAGTGTAACACGGTAAGGCTCGGGTGGTAATTAGACACACGGTGCTGAATTAATCACGTTCTGACAGCCACACACACACACACATCTCGCTACATGTGTCCCATTCCCTCACCCAGAGACGGTATCTTCCTGAAACTGGCACAGACCCACTGTCTTGTCGTCCTGCGCTGGTTATCCCTCCGAATAAATCACCGGATTTAAACCTCCCTCCTGCTTTCAGACAAGTTCCCCACAACCCCGCGTTCTCCAGTGGAAACGTCCAGCAGAGGCAGAGGACACGGCGGTTCAGCCTCGGGGGACAAAGCTCCTCTGTAGGCTGGAGGACACCACGGCAGCTCGGTGAACATCACAGAACCGGGCTGTGTACAGTCATGGGCTTTTAGTACCGCGGTTAAACGCGTTCCAGATATCATAAATATTTCACCGTCTTCTAAGTGGTTTTGACCTTGGATCAGAGAAATGTAGGTTATACCGCAGCGTGAGGGGGAGAGTTTTAAAACCTCTGAGAGAGTTGCAGAGAGCTAATTAAAGTAGGATAAAATTCTTTTGGGTTTTATCAGAAACTTTTAGACTTTGGTGCAAGAAAAGGACACTTCAGGACAGAAGGTCACCATTAAACCATCAAACGCCGCAGACGAACCGTCTAAAGTGAGCGGGTTTTGATGAACGCATTGCCAATAAAGATGTTTTGATTAGATAATTAAATTTAGATTGACTGATATTTCTTTAATTACACCAGAAGTAAAGGTTTGGATCACAAGCCTTCACGCTTCATTTGACTGGTTCTGTTAGGAGGTGAAGGTAAATTACGTGATTTTTTAAGCTTTTTTTTAATAAAGTTTTTGGTAATGAGTCGTGAATTTTGACCTGTACAATTGTAAATTTATCTATAACGATCTCGTTAACAGAAAAGAATGCCAAAACACACCCTGCTTTGTAAAATGTATACGAATGATCACGGTTCTACACCAGGAAAAGCCAGAGGACTTCAAGTCCTGTTTTTGATGGACCAGTGAGGGCTCCGATCTGGTGTGATGCAGAAATAGAGCACAGAGACCAGAACTTCACTGGTCCAACAATTGCTGGGTGATATGGATAAAACATCAAACCACGGTCACATTTGTATCACAATTATTTGTTGGTTCTTCAACTAATTTGCTACTAAACAGCCACAAAGTTGTATTGTGCCTTAAAAGAAGAAAACAACTAATAACTAGCTGCCTTATGCTAACAATGCTAACAATGCTAACAGGTGGTGATCAGAGTAAACACAGGGCAAATCACCAACTCACATTTAAGTCAGGTTAACAGTCTGCATAGTCATTCCCAATAAGTACAGCCTTTTTTTCTGAATCTAATCTAAAGTGATCAGGCTCAGAGTGTCACATCTAAAACTGTCCTGGTGGAAACAGATCCTTGATCCCAATATTTCAGATAGAGAATGTAACGACTGTATGATCTCTCTTTCTTTCCGAGAATTGTTGTCTGCAACAGTAAATTTGAGTTGATGTAGGAAAGACTTAAAATTGGTTTTTCATACATTTTAGGTTGTTTTCCCCCAAAATGTGTCGTTTACAGCTTAAAGGATGTCCAGTTGTTCATTTTGAACACAAATATTATTTTAATCTGAAAGAATTTATATGTTAGGGACAGCAGTAGCTCAGGAGGTAGAGCAGGTTGTCCAGTTGTCAGAAGGTTGCAGGTTCAATCCCAGCTCTGACCTGAGAATGATGCTGTTGTGTGCTATACAAATATTACTTTTATTTATTTTCCAGAACAATCTCAGTGAACATTTGAGTTTGTTTTCCTTTAATCTTATACGTTTTTGAAATTGTTTTTGTGAATTTATGAATTTACATAATCAGAAAAAAATACAATGTTTAATTTTTACTTTTGGCTTTTTGGGAATTTTTAGGACTTTATTTATTTATTTATTTATTTATTTATTTATTTATTTATTTTCCATTTGAAACATTGCTCGTCCAACTTCATTTGAATCTCATGTTCCTCAGCTTTGCATCCCTTTGTAACCTCACCAGAACATGGTGTGGAAATTATAGTTCTCCAGCTAAATGAGCTTGTTCTTCCTTTTAAAACCAAATATTTAAAATAAAAAGCAAAGAGCCAGACCAGGTCAACAGGGTGCAGTAATGTAACACACCTCTAGACCAAAAACCTATAAATGGACTTTCACTTTTTAAAGTGGGTGAGTAGGACAAAGTGATGGTATTTAGGGGGGAGGGCACACCTGAAGGCAACATGAGGCACAGATACAAAACTTTATCCTCTTTATTTGTACGTATATTTGTGAGTGATAGGTTAAAGAGGTCAAAATGAGCAAATGAAGAGTGCCGAAGGCAACGAGACAGAGAGGAGACAGAGCGAGGACAAACTGGAGGAGTGAATCAGCGCCACGGCTTCCAGATGTGAATATTTGACAAGCAGAGAGGCACTTGGACTTTGTTTACAGTCACACAGTGAACTGCAACCGAGGGACAGATAAAAGCTTTCCATTAAAATATTGATTCAGGGATTAGGCAAGTAAGACAGGTTGAGCAAACTGAAATAAATCAGCAATTTTCCAACCGAGGTCCCGCCACGGCTCTGGAGAGAGCGGATATCAGAATGTCAACAGACTAATTAGAAAGTTTGATCCGAATTTGTTTTTAGAACATGATCACGCAAATATGGATTAGGTGGTTAAACACATCATTCTGTACACTCCGAACAATTGTTAGCTTGGCTTCATACTAGAGGAGGAAGACGAGAAATAACGATTTATGGGAAGAATGACTGGTTTAAGCCATTTATTGGGCCAAAACTTTGCATCAGTACTTTTCATCATTTTCATGCTTTGCATAAAACAGCTTGGCTGGTCACCTTTCACACCTATTTGGTTCAATGGGTGATAATTGAATAAAAAAAATTAAACAAATAAAAACCTTGAGCCCATCTTGTGCTTCTTTAAAAAAAAGTATGGCTTTTTTTCACAAATAAATAAATAAATAACAGCAACCACCTGCAAAAACTCCAACCACAGAGCATGGATCTGTTTAGTAACACATAAAAATGCCGCCACCTTCTCAGCATAGAGAGAAGCTAGTTGGTAATTAGCTAATCGCCTGGTTGCATAATGTACGTGGGGACAAAACGGGTGAACATCTTAAACTCATTAATAACTAAAGCGCTCTTCTTCATTCACAACTCTCAGAAAAACTCTCCACATGTCTCCAATTACTAACACCTAAAGAAAATCAATAAAGTTGACGCTAGTTGCTATTTTTTTTTAAATAAGAAACTCGACAAAGGGGTCTATATGTTTGCTAAATATATCGACAAAGTTGTTTTTGGTTCTCATACTGACACAGCAAGAATCTGGGAAATAATGTATTTTGCTATATTGTATGTTTTGTGGATTTGGAGAAGGCGTTTGACCGCGTCCTTCGGGGGACCTTGTGGGGGGTACTCCAGGAGTATGGGGTACCAGGCCCTCTGATACGGGCTGTTAGGTACCTGTATGACCAGTGTCAGAGCTTGGTCCACATTGCCGGCAGTAAGTCGGGCTCGTTTCCAGTGAGAGTTGGACTCCGCCAAGGCTGCTCTTTGTCACAGATTCTGTTCATAACCTTTATGGACAGGATTTCTAGGCGCAGCCAAGTTATGGAGGGCATCCGTTTTGGTGGCCTGAGGATCAGGTCTCTGCTTTTTGCAGATGATGTGGTCCTGTTGGCTTCATCAGAACGTGATCTTCAGCTTTCGCTGGAGCGGTTCACAGCCGAGTGGGAAGCAGCTGGGATGAGAATCAGCTCCTCTAAATCTGAGACCATGGTCTTGATTCGGAAAAGGGTAGAATGCCTTCTCCGGGTCAGGGATGAGGTCCTTCCCCAAGTGGAGGAGTTTAAGTATCTCGGGGTCTTGTTCACGAGTGAGGGAAAACTGGAGCGTGAGATCGATAGGTGTATTGGTGCTGCATCTGCAGTGATGCGGGCGTTGTACCGGTCTGTTGTGGTGAAGAGAGAGCTGAGTCAGAAGACGAAGCTCTTGATTTACCGGTTGATCTACGTTCCTACCCTCACCTATGGTCATGAGCCTTGGGAAGAGACCGAAAGAACGAGATCATGGATACAAGCGGCCGAAGTGAGTTTTCTCCAAAGAGTGGCTGGGCTCTCCCTTAGAGATAGGGTGAAAAGCTCGGTCAATCGGGAGGGGCTCGGAGTAGACCCGCTGCTCCTCCACATCGAGAGGAGCCAGTTGAGGTGGCTCGGGCATCTGGTCAGGATGCCTCCTGGACGCCTCCCTGGTGAGGTTTTCCGGGCACATCCAACCGGGAGGAGACCTAAAGGTAGACCCAGGACACGTTGGAGGGACTATGTCTCTCACCTGGCCAGGGGACGCCTTGGGATTCCCCCGGAGGAGCTGGCCCAAGGGGCTGGGGAGAGGGAAGTCTGGGACTCTCGTCTTAGGCTACTGCCCCCATGACCCGACTCCCGATAAGCGGATGAAAATGGATGGATGGATGGATGTTTTTATTTTACTTTAAGATATTATGCAAATCTCACATTTAGCATCCAGTGGGCAATCCTGGTCCTTGAGCACCGTTATCCAGCATGTTTTAGTTGTTTTCCTGCTCCAGCAAACCTGATTCCTGGTTGAATCACCTGTTTAGCCGCTCATCAAGCTCTGCAAAGCCTGTTAATCACCAACTGATTCAAACCCAGTGTGTTTCAGCAGAGAAACAACTAAAACATGCTGGATGGTGGCCCTCGAGGACCAGGATTAGCCACCCCTGGTCTACATGCACCCCAAATGGGGGAAAAAAAACAGCAAGTTTTATTTCAAGAATCATTTGTTGACAAACTGTTTCAAAATGGTCCCTTATTGTGATGTGGCAACCCCGCCCTCACCTGTCAACGATGGAGGAGCAGCGGTGCTCCTCTGAGCCCCTAACCTCCTAGCAGTGGCTGGCTGGGTGTGGCCAGACACAGCCAATCAGCATTAAAGTGGCAGAGCCTTGAAACGGCTCATTCTGGAAGGTGCTGAAACAGTCAAGACTGGTGAAATGACTGTGAGAGAAAAGTGTTTTAATCTTTTCTGCCTTTATGAGAGAAAAGCACCCTACTCCCTGGGTTTGACTGGTTGATGGTTTTTGGTTTTAAAAATGAAACTTTATTTAATTATTGGCAACAAGAACAGGCTCTGGGTCAGTCTTAATCTGGTAATATTTGCTGCATTAAGTCAAGTTTTATGAATGGAGCTGAAAAGGAGTGAGATGCCAGCGCTCTGATGAGGACGCAACACTGAATAATGAAGTTCCTCTCGCCTGACTGAGAATGACCAACCATGGAAATGTGAGTGCGAATGACACACACACACACACACACACACACACACACACACACACAGAATGTGAGAAAAAGAGTTTGGAGAGGCTCCATCCTGATCTCGTTGTCCCACACAGATGGTCAGAGTCACTGGAGCAGCTGATGTGTTTGATCGCCCGCTTCACAAACGAGAGGGCACGTCTGCAGTCAGGACTCAGCCCGCCTTCCTCCATCCTGCTTGGGCCTGACATCAATTAATCTGAATGCACGGCGTGAGTCTGCAATGCATCTTTTATTTCCAGTTGAAGAAAGCGTGAGGGATGACTATCAAAGGAAAGGGCAGCGTGAGAATAATCTTCTAATTATAATCGGTGGCGATAAGCAGCAGCTTCACCTCGCTCCTGTTTGGTTTCTAACAAGAACCATGAATATTCATCCAGGTCTTTAATCTACAGCTCATCCAGAGGAGCTGTGTTTGTTTTCCAACAGGAAGAGCAGCTCCAGGAGGAAGAGGAGCTCGTAAACGCTGCGCATAATCATCACAGAAAAAAGAGGGGTTTTATTTTTCTGCATGATCTAATAAGGAGGAAAAAGCTCTAAATAGAATTCATGTGAATTCTAATTAAAAGTCGATTTAAAAGGAACCAAACTCTGAGTTAAAACTCAAACGTGTTGCCTATTTTTATCTGATTTAGGCGTTTTTCTCTTGACTTGACTCTCTTTACTGTTTCTTTTCATTCTAGAGCAGGATTGTGTCATTTAGCAGATGTGTCAAATTCAATATTAAAAGATTTGGATCCTTTTTGAAACAGAAAAAGCACTTTTTCAAGCTTTTGTGCAACAATTACATGTCTGATGAAATATATAAATGAACACTGTGGAGCTCTGACATGTTGAGGTTAAACTGAGTCCATTCAAACTTCATATCATGCCTGATTTATTGAACATTATTACACCAATAAGTCAGCTGAATATGGTTTCTTTTTAAAAAGCCAATACCAGTGCCAGTCTTTCTTTTTCCAACGTCACTGCATCCAAAGGCCCATGCATGAGTTAATTTGCTAACTAGAATTGAATAAGTCACAGAATAACTAATTATCATCAAATACGTTTTGCATTGATATTTTTCTTAACATACAGCAGCAGGATAAGAAGATTCATTAATCAAAAATGATCTGAAATGTATTTTTATTTTAGCTTAGGCCAGAACAGTCCCATTCATTCACATGGAAGGGGTGGAGCTTAAGGTTCCCACTGCAGCCAGCCACTAGGGGGTGCATTGAGCCTTTTCGTCTTCTACTTCAGCATTACAGTCGTTTGTTTAGGTACTTTGCAAAAACAGCACAGTTTCTGATAAAAACTAACCTAAAATATTTATTTCTGGAATATAACTTGTTGAATGTACAACTGAACCTACCTTTTCACGTCTGCCATTGTTTTATGAAAGAAAAACACCCTCTGTTACTAGAATCCCATTGATACAACAGTACTGCTGACCTTTAATTAATTAATTAGACAACTAATCAATTATTATCTTATGGCAACACAGAGCTGCCACACACACAAAATAAAATTGTGAATGATATGACATTATAACATAATAAACATGTTTTTCACATTCTAACAAAATAATATTGTACAAATGTGATACATACAGTATGTATATTATTAGAATAAAATTTAAACTGATCAATCGTGAAATTTTTTTATTTTCATTTATGTTTTGCAGCTCTAGGTCTCCGTAGCTTTCCATCTAATTCAGCGGTTTCCAAAATGTCAGGATCTGACTCATACAAATCCAAAGATAGTGACATGGATGTACTTTCAGACCTCAGTTGCGGCATTCCCTGGCCCACGGTGGGGTTCGGGCCCTACCTTACGGAACCACCACACCTCTAATGAATGTTCTGTAAATGTGTGGTTTTGGACGCAGAGCCGAAGCTGACTTAGATAATAGTTTTAATCCCGTTGCTGTGGGATGACTGAAGTGTGAACTTAAATACTTCTGGTGATGACTGACTGAATCAGGTCTGCTGGCAGCCGCCAACAGAACCGTCTCCTCAGCTGCTGCGGGTCTCACGGGCAAAAAGTGTGCCTGCAAGAAGTTTCTGTCTGTTCCTGCTCCTGTCTCACACGTTCTCCTCTCTTTTGACACCTCCTTCCCTCTGAATCCTGCTGCAGCGACGTGACTCCTATAATCTGCTCCCTCTCTTTGTCCCCATTCCTCTTCCTTCATCCCTGCTCTGCTGCTGCTGCTCTCAGGTCTGTGTGAGTGAGTGTCGTTTTTGAAGCGTCTCGGCTGTGTGCAGCAGCGCAGTGGGATACCAAATGCTGCCACCGCATTCCTCTTTTTTTCCCTCTCTTTTCTATCTCTGCTTCTAAGGAATCGGGAGCCTCTTGCCCCTCGGCACCAAAAAAAATAATAATGAGGTGCCAGCGGAGAAAGGGAGAGATAGAGGCTTCAGAAACCGAGGGAGGACGTCGATCTCTTTTGTTCCACTTGGCGTTGGAGGACGTCACTCTTGACACACAAATTCCCATTTCTCTTAACGCATTCCATTCGGTTCGCGTGCATCAATTACACTCCTAAAAGTGTTTGCAACTTCTTCAAGCGATTCCAAAAGACGCAGTCAAGTGAAAAAAAGTAGGTTACTCCGGTTTATTTGATGCTTTTTTATTCCTTCTTCTTACTTCCTCACTATGCACCATAAAATATGTATAAGGCAGCTTTTTGATCCGTATTTGCAGCCGTGACACAGAAAAGAATGACCATAAAGCCCCGGCTTTCCAAAGATGATGCAAACATTTCTGCAGCTCTTTGTTTTTATCTATTTTTGTCATCCTGTCTTGCTGCCTTTGCTTTTGGCAGCCTTCCTTTGTTTTTGGCTCCGCTTTAGACCTCGCTCCCTCTTTTCGCTCTCCCCTGGGTGAAATTTTCTCCGAGCTATATTCCAAGCTCAATACTCATCTACTTTTCTCCTAAATCTTGGCTCTGGCATGTGTGTGTGTGTTGTGTAAAGCCTGTTTAGCATGGGGCCGCTGCAGCCCTTTGACCACAAGGAGTGGACAAATCCCTTGCTCATAAACCCATAATCTTTATAGCTCCTGACAAGAATAATTGTCCCTTAAGGCCAACAGAACCGCCAACTATAAACTCTGATTCCTGTAGTCAGTTGCACGATTTAAACTGACATCTTGATCTATTAGTGGAGTAATTCCAACTCAAATCAAAAGATAAATCAGCGTTTTCACCTTGAATCATATGCTAGCTAACACATTTGTTTTAAATCAAGGTTTGGTAGCATAAAGTACTTATTTAAATGTCTTTTTGACTCTGAAAAAAACACAATAAATGTGATGGAGAAGTCAGTCTGGGGCACTGAGTACCACCCCAGAAGTCAGGGAGTGATCCAGGATTAGGGCTGCAGGCCGCCCTGAGCCTCTGTATTTAATTACAGCAGCCAATAATAATTAAGGCTGGGCACCATCGAGCCGAACGCAGAAAACTGGCATCTCATCTGGTGTCTGACTGCGACCTTGGAGCCCCGTGGACGCCGCCGGGCCGTGCTAGCACCTGCTCACACACTGCGGCAGCTAACAGCTTGGTGTGGATGGATTGTTGGCGAGGGAGCTGTGATACGGGCGATCCGGTCAGGGGACACCATGACCAGGGCGGTCAACAGAGGCTGCAGGAAAACAAGCTCGCACCGTGGTGAGAGAGCAACAGTCTGGGTGTGAAGATGAAACTAAACCTGAGTCCTGAAGGTTAGAGGTTGTAATCCTAGAATCTCCTTCCAACACGCCGAAGCTTTTACCGATACGAGCCGTCATCGTGAGTGCCCGTTAAACGTTGGATTAGAACCCATAAACCATGTTCTTTAACGTGCCGGTGTGTCGAGTTCCTGTTCTGGCCTTCAGGACCAGCAGAACGTGTCTTAACGTTTCCCTCTATTATGCCATGAATAGCTTACTAAACTGTATACTTGGCCCATCTGTCACACTGCTGTTTGTTCGTATTACTCCATCTGTGCACTTAATTATATAAAACGTCCATTAGGTTTAACCTGTAAACATTCCAATGCTAGGTTGTGTTTTATATTCAACGCTGCTCTAAGTGAATTTATGCCTGCCTGCTGCTAATGCTTTAAACTCTAATCAGGAACTCACTTTTCTACTAATATAACTATTAATTATACGCTGATAAATTGTCTACATTGGGACATATGAGCTGAAATGTTAAATCTGCTATCAGCGGCTCATTATAGTAACTACGGTAACCGCCAGTACTTCATTTGGCCTCTATGGTAGCCACTATAGGGTGCAAATCCCTAGTTTGATCCAAGGGGCTAACTCGGCTTGCCAAAATTGAAGCCAACACGGAAGTGACCAAAATTGTAGTTCCCCCCTCTTCCATTAGGGTCTGGATCCAGATAGGAGCAGGTTCCTATTGACTCCCATGTTGCAAATGTCAATAAACATGTTTAAATCTGACCATGAGAGCAAAGGTTCAGATGTGGCGAGACAACCGAAACAACATTGACTGGACAGGGTATCAGTCAACAGGTGTTCTGATTACTAATGGAGGACAGGTGGTTTGTGAGGAGCTGGAAACCAAGAACACAGTTAAATGTCCTCCGTCCCTTTTGCTTTGGTTTATGCAAAATCAAGTCACAGATCCAAGATGGAAACCCAGACATCTCTTCCCCTAGAGACACTCTCCAGCTCCTCCCGGGTGATCTGAAGTTATTTCTAGGCCAGATTGGAAATATAATCCCTCAAGTGAGTTCTTATTCTACCCCGGGGACCTGTTTGAAAAATCTGCTAACCAGATGTCTAAATGAACAAAACTGACTGTTTGACAAGCAGGGGCATGTAGAAGATGAAGCTCTTCACCTCATCTCTAAAGGTTGGTTTATGCTTGACGCGTCCGCGAGGTCAGCACGGCTCCGCGCGGAAAAGTTGCGTCATTTTGCGTCATTTTAACAAACACGCCCCTCCACCGCGCCTCCGCATGGCTCAAAATTTCTGCAACGTGCACCTAGGAAGTTTTCTAACCATGCAGACGGTCGGACGTGGAAAACCATGGCGGACCGGCAAGAACTAGTATGGCAGAGGTTCGTAAATACAGACATTTGTATGATTCAGCTCTCAGAGATCACCGTGATCAACATGTTGTTAATAATTCTTGGAGAGAAATAGCTCGCACTGTCGGAGAAGACGAGGACGCTGTTAAAAAATGCTGGAATGCCATGTTGTAAACAGTAATTTCTACTTCTACTATGGTGTAGTGTTGGATGCATGCCGTAGAGCTCCATGCTGCCCCCTACAGTTTGGGAGAATATTGGCTCACCGCAGAGACAAGTCGCATGAACCATAAACGCTGCGCGTTGTGAAGCACGTTCCAGCCGCGAGCCGCATCACCAAGCGGTAAGTAAATGTGTCAAGCATAAACCAAGCTTAAGGCTCAACCTGGCCAGGACAAAGACGGGAAACTCATTGGATCCACAGGTGACTGCATGCTAGAAGATAGTTTACACACTGGAGCAACACCCTCATTACTGTCCATGAATTCTCCATCTGTTGGTCCATTTAACCTTGATCCAAGGTCCCGCCCCAACCAAGGGGACAGTATTCCAGCTTTTTCCAGAACAGAGAGCTCAGACAACCCAAAAGTCATGAGAATCAAAAGAAAACATAACAAAGAACTTTCAAAATACAAAATATTAAGTTTTAGCATTTTATCTGTAAGACAACAAACACGTAAAAACCAAAGCTGCCTTACATTATTTCATGATAGCCTCAAAAATTAACCTGTAAACAGTGTTGTCCAATACCAGTAACAAGCTGCTCAGAAAACCACCGTAAAGTCTAACAGAAATGTCCTCTAACGGTGTTTCTAACTTAAGGAAATAAGAATATCCACTTGCTTTGAGAAGAGTCTCTCCTGTGAAAGTCGAACCTTTCTCTGAATTTGGACTGTTTTATCTCCGTTGCTCGGCTCTCATTCTCCTTTTCTACCATAATGCTCATTTGAAATGAGATGGCAACACACCGGGTCCCCTCCTGCTGGGAAACAATAGACTTCTGACACAAGTGAGTGAGTTAACTATTGTGCCATTAAGCCAGATAACAGGGATTGGAATGAAATTCAGAAGTAACGATCAAAGAAGCTGAAAAGTGCAGCTGGACTCCAGCGATAACTGCAGGAGGAAAAGTGGTGCAGTTAAAATGAAGATGTTCAAGATGTAAAAGTAAAAGTCCTCTGCAAGGATATTTGGTGTCATAATTATTATTTTTATAATTAGTCAGCATTTTAAGTACAGTCTGAACAAGCCAGACTTCAGCTTCATCCAGAAGCGTGTGAGTCCATACGTTTAGGTTCAGTCGCTCCATTATGTCCCTTTTTCCTAAGTTAAAGCTTCTTTCTGGAGTATTTCTCTTATCCGATGACACCATCTAGTGGCTGACAAGCATATCACACAAAAAGTCTGTCGCTCTGTTTTTTTAAAGAAGGCAACTTCACATTTCTGTTTTCTCGACAGCTCACTTTCTTTTCAAGCTCACATTAATAACATAATTTGGTCAGCATACTTCCATCTACGTTCCATAAACCGTCTTCGCCCCTCCCTTACCCCTCACACTGCCGCCATTCTCGTCCACAGCCTCGTCACCTCCCGTCTCGACTATTGCAATTCACTTCTTTATGGTCTCCCCAACAAACTCCTTCATAAACTGCAACTGGTCCAGAATTCAGCAGCCCGTATTATCACCAGAACCCCTTCCTTTCACCACATCACCCCGGTTCTCCAGCAGCTTCACTGGCTCCCAGTTAAATTCAGGTCCATCTTCAAAATTCTCCTCCATACCTTCAAAGCAATCCATAACCTCTCTCCTCCATATATCTCAGACCTTATAAGTAGTCACACCCCATCCCGTTCTCTCAGATCTTCTTCTTCCATCCATCTTGCGGTTCCTTCTGCCCGTCTCGCTACCATGGGGAGCAGAGCTTTCAGCCGCTCTGCTCCTCGTCTCTGGAACTCACTTCCCCCAGACATCAGGAACATCGACAGTTTTACCCTTTTCAAAACAAAACTCAAAACACACATGTTTAAATCTGCCTACAACCTCTGATTTTATTGAACTGTTTATCTCTTTGTTTTTTCTTGTTCGGGTTTTATTGTATTTTATTAAGTATTTTCTGTCAAGTGACCTTGGGTGTTCTGAAAGGCGCTTTTAAATCAAATGTATTATTATTATTATTATAAATGTGCTTCTGTAGCTGACAGACAGAGCTAAAACACACTGTTTTAGAAGTATTGTGGAAGACAGAAGACGGGAGTTGCCAGATTCTGGGGGCGTGGCGACTGGACGCCGGCTGGTGCTTGTCAGGCGTAATGAGGCCGGAGAGGAGAAAAGGGTGGCAGATCTACCAAGGTGTCTGTGTGGTCGACCTGCCATTGTGGCACCCGGTTCTGGGGGGTGGGATCGTTCGCAGTTGGTTAGGACTACGGCGATGAAGACAGCTGTGTTGGTGGGCAGTGTTCCAGTGCTAGGAGGAAAGGCTTGACGCCTTCTTTAGGTAGCGAGGGCTGGGAGTAGTTGGGTGCCGAGACCACGCCGATATCTGCCGCCGCAAACTCTGGCAGCCGGACCTGAGCCGTGGACTCACCCGCCGTCTTTGCAAGCTGAACCCCGGGGCGTTGGACGGTGTCGGAAGCTCAGACCCCAGGGAGGGGGGTCGCATCGACTGGGCCAGCTAAGTACCCGCTTGCTTGATTTTACTTATGCTGAACAGTTGGTTTTATCGTGAAGGAACTCGGCCGTAGTGTTTTATTGTTGGTTTTGTTCATAAGGGATATTTTTGATAAATTGCTGCCTACTGGTGCTGTTATTAGGTTCTGACTGGAGGGTAAGATCTTCTGCCCGTTCTCCCACTGAAACTTATATTACAGTATTATTCTCATGTCATGTTGTGTTCTCATATATTTGTATTTTAGAGACTTACTTGTCCATGAAAAGTTCATCAGCTCTGCATCAGCGGAGGTATTCCTTAAATGTAAAGCAGGTAAGTGGTAGTCTAACGCTTTTGGTTAGTTCTAGTCAGCGCTCAGTTTCCTATTGCATGGAGCTCTGTGGGGCAGGGGGTGTGCTTAGCAAAAAATAAACAAATAAATAAAAGACGTATCGCTTACATTTTATCACAGTATGCGACAATCACTTTTACAGACTTCTGACAAATCATACATAATTTCTGAAAGGGGAAAAGTCCAGAAAGCAGCTTTAAGTCTCACTTATTTTATGTATGGTGGCCCAGAGGGTTCAGTGAAATACAAAAGCAGCAGCCCAACAAAACCTCCAATGGCAAAAGTACTAATATGAAAGTACTGAAGACTACTAAACTAAAGCAGCATGACACAGAAGTTGTGGTCAGCAGGACTGTATGCTGAAACAGAGGTTATGCTACAACCTTAACTGAGTTAAAACATCACTAAATGAGAATGAACAGCATTCGAGACTTGGGTATTGAACTCACAACCCCACTGTAAAGCCCCACATCCCAAAAGCTGTTCTCTCTCGTTTACTTCTGTTCTTGGCGCTATAAAGGAATTAGCATAACTTCAATTTTAGCATAAGTTCCAGCTGACCATAGCATCCCTTTTATGCTTTTCAAGTTGGATAATCATTTTTTACTCCCATATCGGTGTCAGAGGAGTTAAGTGCCTGCCCCATAACTGGAGGGGTTGCAGGTTTGAATCCTACTCAGTCTGTCACAGTCCTTGTGTCCTTGGGCAAGATACTTAACCCACCTTTCCTGCTGGTGGTGATCAGAGGGACAGGTGGTGCCTGTGGTAGGCAGCTACCTCTGTCAGTGCGCCCCATGGCAGCTGTGGCTACATTGTAGCTCATCCCCACCAGCGTGTGAATGGGTGAATGACTGGTTGTGTTGTAAAGTGCCTTGGGGGGTTGTAGAACCCTTGAAGGTGCTTTACAAATACAAGCCACTTACCATTATGCCTTCCATTCTAGGTTTAGCTGTTGTGTTGCAGCTTTTGTCTCCATAGTGATTGGTTCACTGGTCCCACACAGAGAATAGAAACCTCCTAATAATGGTGTTTCACTGTTTCACCTCTCACTTGTGTGAGTCCAGTAACCTGAGGGTTTAAATGGTCTACGGTACATACCTCAGCTCTTCCACTATGACTGCTGGAGAGGATTAGGTGGGTAAAAATACCGGATGGAAGGACTAGCCTTTGTGACACTGAAATACAGGGTCAAGCGGTCACTTTAAATCTGGACTCACACCAGAGAAACCAAGCAGTTGCATCTCCAGCTGAAATACAGTGTGAGCTTTAACTTCTTTTGTGTGTGTGTGTGTGTGTGTGTGTGTGTGTGCGTGCGTGCGTGCGTGCGTGCGTGCGTGCGTGCGTGTGTGTGTGTGTGTGTGTGTGTGTGTGTGTGTGTGTGTGTGTTTGTTGGTTGGTTGGTTTCTTTGGCTTGGACCGCGATGACTGAGAACTGGGAATAATTAACTTCTACGACCCAGCCACTGCAGCGAATGGCCAACCGCTGTGACTGGAGCGCCTGTCAAATAGACCGGTCATCACTCCGGATGAAGAGGAGCCATAACACACACACACACACACACACACCCACACACACACACACACACACACACACACACACACACACACACACACACGGAAATAGGTTGAGTCAAATCCAGCACTGAGCTAATTAACACATTTAACACGTCAATAGGCTGAACTGAGACATGTGACACCAAAAAGACTTCATATACATTATATATAGTAAATGTGTTGCTGTGTCATTAACACACCCGGCACTTTCACACCAATACAACAACAGTACACACACACACACACACACACACACACACACACACACACACACACACACACACACACATGGGAGGAAGCTGGCTATTCGTTAGCACCCCTGACATCTCTGACAAATTGACTCTTTTATGTGAGTGGAAGTGTGCAGAAAGGTGGTGGTGGGGGTTGGGGGGATGGGGGGAGGGGGGTGCAAGGAGGTGGATCATCTCCTTCACACGGTCTGAAGGAGAGGTATTCATTCTGAGCTCCACCTGTAACACTAGCTGCATGCAAAAAGGAACAGTTTCGGTAATGATGAGCCAAGATGGAGGTGCTGGGGTGGATGGTATGGGGGTGATTAGAGGATGAGGTGGAGACATGTAGGATGCTAGAAGGAGGGATGAATGGAGAGAAGGAAGGAGGAGAGAAGAAAACTGTCAGACCACTTAGAGGATCAGAGGAGGCAAAGAGAAGAAAGTGAAGTGATAGTAGAGTTTTAGAGGGACTTTTAAGGGGGGAAGAGTGTGTTTGTTTGTGTGTGTGTGTGTGTGTGTGTCTGTGTGTGTGTGTGTGTGTGTGTGTGTGTGTGTGTGTGTGTGTGTGTGTGTGTGTGTGTGTGTGTGTGTGTGTGTGTGTGTGTGTGTGCGTGCGTGCGTGCGTGGGTGGGTGCGTGCGTGCGTGCGTGCGTGCGTGCGTGCGTGCGTGCGTGCGTGTGTGTGTGTGTGTGTGTGTGTGTGTGTGTGTGTGTGTGAGGACAGCTCAAACTCTATCAAATTCTAAAAGAGAAGTAGTTCCTGCTGTTTACTGAACTTTAGAGTTTACTGAATTAAATAGTTTGTTTACAACAGAGTTCATAAGAAAAGTTCTTGAGGCGAGAAAAGCCTAATCTGAAGAACCGTTTCATCTGACTTTAAACTCAAACCTGATTATTTTACATTTAATTCACTTCTGTGTTGGACAATAAGAAACTACAATGCAATAAAAACTCTAATCCTGCACCAGTCTATAAGCTTTAGAGTCAATCTCAGGTATGTTTTTTGTCTCAGATACAAACAAACCAGAGAATATAAAAGTGAGTTTGGAGCAGACTTCGGGCCATTTGCAGTCTGTTTTCTGCACTAAACTGATCAAATTCACACATTTCTCAAAGATGGTTTCCTGATGTTATGGCAGCCCAGACCAAAGTGTATTGCTGCCTCCTTAAAACTGGTCCAAATGTTCAGGAGATTTAAGGAAGCCGTCTAAATATTTCTGGCGGAGAAGTTCAAACAAAACAACTTCTGAACTTTTTACGACATCCAGGATTTCAGGATACAAATCAAAATCTAAAACAAGAGCCAGAAAATAGTTGATAATTTACTCATAAAAAGCTTAATCTGGTCCGCTAAAGTTAGGTTGTTACTATAGACAGGTTAAGGTTGGTTGGTTGGTTGTTTGGTCTGTTGGTTAGTTGGTGGATTGGTTGGTTGTGTAGCGTCATGACACAACACTACAGTTGCATCTGCAAGTTGGTTGGTTGGTGATTAGTTGGTTGACCTTTTGGTTGGTTGAAGGTCCAGGTCCCTCTCCATTTAATGCATTTCATCTGAAAATGCAGTCTTAGAAAAGCTGCTTTTGTATAGAGAGATTACAGATATTTTACTTTAAAACACCGTGGTGCCATCAGACATCTCCAAAAGGTGCAAAAATCTGTGCTTATTAAATATTTTCATTCCTGGCTCCTTAAAAGACTTAAAACATTTATCTTGTTTTGTTCCTGGCATTCACAGGTTTTGAAGATGATTTTTAACAAATAATAAAATTGATTTAATTAAACTTCTGCTTTTCAACTATTTTGTTTGTAATTTTAATCATTGTGAAGCTCCCTCGCACCATGTTTAATATGAAATCCATTGAGTCTTAGAGTGCTGATAAACAACAACTTTAACCAGCATGAGGTCATGATGTGCATGTGTAAAGCACTAACTGGTTTTAATGGTTCCAGCAGAGGATGCGAGTTCATTATCACTGCTCTACACGCCAGCTACTCTTGCATTAATACCCCTTTGCACTTCCTTATTGTTCTAATACTCTGAATTGTTGGACCTCGGCTGCTGGGATAAGCCTGCTGGTTACTTCTTGCATTCTAACCATTGCATTCCCATTAAATAAAAAAAGAACTGAAATCATCGCTCACAATGCATGACTAGAGCAAGGTTTTGTCAAATTCACGATGTCAGAAGGGGCTTCACATCGATGTGGACATGGGTAAAGTGTATTACCCACAATTAATTGCTGCAGGAAAAAACGCTCAAGTGCCTTTTCCGAAAATATGTATTTTCTAAAGAAATTAGTTCATTTTATGGTGATTAAAAACACCGGAAGTTGCTTTAAAGAAAAGGTTCACAAACAAGACAAAGCTGTCATGGTCTGCGTCGCCCCCTCCTTCATGTGCCTCCTGGTGTCCTCCATCCCTCTTCCCTTTTGTGTCTCATAGCGCCCTCATGTGTCCTTTGTCTGCGTCTCATTTATGTTTTCTGTTTGTAGGCATTCGATCATCCCCATCCCCTCCTGTTGTAGCTCCAGCCTCTTTGTCCCCAGCTCTGTGTCTGTTTGGGTGTGTGCGTGTCCATTCCCCAACTCAGTGTGTGTGTGTGTGTGTGTGTGTGTGTGTGTGTGTGTGTGTGTGTGTGTGTGTGTGTGTGTGTGTGTGTGTGTGTGTGTGTGTGTATGTGTGTGTGTGTGTGTGTGTGTGTGTGTGTGTGTGTCCATTCCCCAATTCAGTGTGTGTGAGTGTATTTGGGTGTGATTTTGTGTGTGTGAGTCCTTTCCTCAGTCTTTTAGTTCAGTTTTGTGTTTATCTGCCCTCCTTAGGTTCTGCTTCCCCATTTAGATTATTGTTGTCACCTGTCTTCCCTCCAGCCCTCACTCCAAACACCTGCTTCCTGTTTCCCTAATTGTTCATCCCAGTCTAATAAGCCCTGTCTTGTCTCTGTGTGGTTGTCGGTCCATTGTATTTCTTGGTCAGCGTTGTTTTGTCTCCAGTCTTTAGTCTATAGTCTCAGGCTTTAGTTCTCTGCTCAGAAGGTGAGCTTTTTTTGTCTTTGCTTAGTTATTTGGTTTTTGCCTTCACCCCCTTGGATTTTTGGTTCTCCTCCTGAATAAAGGAATTTTACTTTCTACCAACTCCTGCCTCTTGTCATCTGGGGTAATCTGCATCTTGGGTCCTAACCACCTCTGTGCTCTCAGCGTGACAGAATCTCCTTTTGTGTCAAAAGGCTCATTATGTGCAGGTGGACTTAGATCTGGTTCTACAACACAATAAGCTGTTTCCGGATCAGCTTTTTTTTCCCTTTGGTTGCCATAAAACAGCAATCTTCCCTGAAGTCAAAAGTTAGAGAGCATTAATCATTCAGAGGTATCGTTAAAGTCCTGTGCATCACACTAATGAGGCATGTAGAAGAATTCAACGCTCCAAGCATGTTTCACGTTAAACGTGAAAGAGTCAGAGCCATCTTCTGCTGGTATAGGGGAGGCACGTGCATGGCTTTGCTGATTACCTCATTTTTGCCTCATAATGACCTCAGCGAGCTCAGCTGTCTGCCTCTCCGTGCAACTTCATCTCAGTCTTGTTTGCGGAGTAAGACATCCTTCGCGGCTCTGTGCTGATGACAGTTAGTTTGAGGATTATGAAAACAACCTGAGGTGGACAGAGATAAATGAGGGAGAGGAAATGGATGAGGAACGGGACAACCTGGCAACTCTTGACTAATTCCTTCAGTAGGGGACGGCACGGAGAGCGTGATTCATATCCAGCATTACGAAGAGAATGATGAATCTACCGCCGTCAGCGATGTGCCATGTTGTCCTCGGCTGGGAGTGAGAGTGGTCCTCTCATCCAGAACAAGCTGCAGAGACGGTAGCGCGTTGTTGATGCGTGAATCTGTAATTCTAGAGGCGGTATATGTAGTAGGGAAGTGATACTCGCCGTATTGACGCCGTGTTCACGTTGAAGGAGAAAAAGAAAACAAAACAAAAAAATCAGCAACTTGATGATAAATAAGAACGGTTCTTATCTACTGTATCTGAACTCTGGGACATCAGGATGTCAATCAGGACAAAGTCAAAACGTGTACAGGATTTCTTTACAAACACACACACACACACATTCTTGTTTTTGCCCCTTATGAGGCCCGCCGGTTTTTCTATGCTTTATGGGATCCACCCTTTCCAGTGGTCCTACATCGCACACACACACACACACGCACACACACACAACCTGAGGTGGCCTGGAGCTGGTTTCTTGGCTTGCGGCAGCTGCTTATTACTGATGCTGTTTGATATCTCTGCTAGAGCCTTATCTGTTTTTATTTTGTGTCGCTTCTGCAGTTGCTCAGGTATCTAGAAAGGCAGCTTCGTTATAGGAGGGGCTGTCAGTTTCCCCAACTTCATGTCCTCCTCCCATCCATTCATCACGTCCATCAGCAGAAGGCTATGGTTCAAATAACATGTTTTATACTTGATTTGAAGCCGATTTAGTCAAAAGTGACCTGCAACCTGTGGCTTTGGGGCTGGCCTATGGACCCAACACAATGGCTCTTAACAACTTTGGCTAAAATCAATGTTAAACAAAGTCACATTTTTAAATATTGATGGAGTAAATGCAGATTTAAGCAGCTGTTCAGCTGTTTTGTGGAATATCTGCATTGGATTTTCACAACAGAATGACACTAAAAATACTAATCTTATTACATTGTTCCACAAATATCAATGTCCCATACCAAATAAATGAAATGTTTTATTTATTTTAGTAATGGAAATGACTACAATCTCATAGTATAGCATAACAACAGAGGACAAGACAAGATTTCTGACTTTAATCACTAAGTTTCTTACATCTCTAAGAAAAAGAGAGCTTTTCTTCAGTGGTTCTAGTCAGTTTCCGTGGGTATTTATCAAAAATAATGACATATTCTTTCTCCTGTAGCAGTTGCTTTTCTAAATAAGTTCAATTTTGGTGGGCTGAGAGTTGCAGACCCCTGATCTACTTAAATATTTCCACAACCACTTGTGAATCCCATTGGTGGTCTTCTGCGTCCTGGCATTCCGACGTATCAGTAGGGGCATAAATCAAGTGAATGAACACTAACGTTTCTTGTCTCTTAGCTGTCTACGTACCCTGTTATCTTGTCTTCCGTAACACGAACAGCTGCTAAGAAACAAACTTATCAGCTGAAGCCTTTTGTTCATGCTGCATCAGGTGTTTGTGACAGCTGAAGCAAGAAGAACAGAGCACAGCTTTCTCCAAATACTGCATAGGGTGTTTTCCGTGAGTCTGCCACAGGCTTTGCTCTGCATCCAAGCCAAGCTCGGGAAGCTCTGTCAAGTCGTAACACGCTGACTCCATCACATACATGTTGCACAGTGGGTGGCTAACACAGCATATGGTAGGAATGTGACGTGCTCGACAGAAAGGAAATGGAAATACAGAATTAGCACAGCTTGGATTAGTGTGTTTCTTTTGTTTAATGCCTATAAAGACACCGCTGCAAGCAACAAGCCGTCACAAACCCTTTACATATAGTTTCTGAGAGGATCATTTTAAACAACGGAGTGATTAAATGGTGATGCAGCCAGCGCTAAATGCTAACAGAAGCGTGCTGGGAAGCTACAAGCTGCTTAAAAGACTTCCCATTTAATTGGTTGGCTTTTAACATGTGTTAAAGGGCCTTTACGGAGTTTTGAATTTTTATGCTCGCGATTGCCCTCTCAGGCCAAAAGTGTAACGGCAGCTTCAATAGGAGGCTCGTGCACGAGGCGCGCATGCTGTACGTGCACACTCCTTAACGAAAATAACAGCTGAGATGAAGCTCTGTGAAGCTGGCTCTGAGAGCTGACAGTCCCTTGTGTGTGTGTGTGTGTGTGTGTGTGTGTGTGTGTGTGTGTGTGTGTGTGTGTGTGTGTGTGTGTGTGTGTGTGTGTGTGTGTGTGCGTGCGCACGCGGGTGTGTGTGTGTGGGTGGGGGTGGGGGGGTGGGGGCCCGGAGGACAGAGGGCAGGAGAACGCGCAGCTAATTAATTAAATAATTTGGTTCTGTACCTTTCTCTTCAGCACAGCTGGCAAAGGTTTATGATGGGTCAGTCTTCCTGCATGCTCGGATCATTCCCTTCCCTTGCTTGAAGAATTGTTCCAAAATGAAAGTTGAACCCACATCTTTTTTATTTGTGAATTCAATGCCGTTCGGCGAGTCTCAAATAAAAATTTGGGCATCTTACTGTAAAAAAAATATACCATTAATGTAAAAAAGAAACTCTAAATAAACTATGTTCACATCCAGAATCAAACCTGGGTCTCCTGCACAAGAGTCCAACGTCTAACTAGATGAGCTAAACCACCACTGACACTTGGTATCTGTAATATTTATATCCTTGATTACAGCTAAAACAATGTTCAAAGAACGCTTTGGAGCGAAAATGGCAATTTTGTTGCTAATTTGCAGGAAATATCTAGAAGAAAGTAGCTAAGGTCCTCAGAAATGTAACTAGGTTTGTCACTAGGCATTAGGAACAGCGACAAAGTGGCACTGCCTCTCTCTCTGCTGCTAAAGCTACGGATAGCAAATGCTACGGGCTATGCCTGAGCGTGAACGCGCATAAAGCAGCCTGCTCGACCCGAGCAACTCTCTTTTTCTGTGATTTTACAGAAAAACAGGCAATCACAGTAAAAATGCCAGGGCTCATTCTACAGGACCAGGGCATTGCAGGAGAATGTATGAAGAAGAAATTTATTATTTCTATACATGTTTTGGCTGTCAAACTTCCATGATGCCCCTTTAATGTTTGGATTATAGTTAGCTTTATTGTGTCTAAACAGCTTTTGTAAAACAAGTAACTGTTGGAATCTTACAAAGCTAACATCAGCATGTTAGTGTGTTAAAAATGCTAAATTTAAGATAATCTACAGTTTGAATAGTTTGATGCTTGCTAAATTTTCAGCAATTTAAATATTTTTTTTTATCATTTAGCTTTAGGGTTGGACAAATTAACAGATACTGCCAGTGCTACAGGCTAATATTAGTAGCCTGACTGGTCAGTCCCAGCCTTCCTTATGGGAAGTATTGGGTCTGAGAACTCTTCGTCTGAAATAACCCCACGCTCTGAGAATTCTAACCAAGCCAATCAGCGCTGAGCAGCGTACGTCACACACCACAACGCTGAGTTTCTCATTAACAATGAAGGTGGCATCTGAAGTAGAGTTCGCTGCAGCTCTTTTCTTTGTTCTAAATGACTTGGACACGTCTTTAAAACCACAACAAGAAGAAGGGCTAAAAGCCTTTCTTCTAAAGAAAGATGTTTGCTCCGTTGACAGACGCCATTTTTCACTAGAGCTAAAAAACAATCGTGTTGCGCGGTACAGTCGGCATTTCCGCCTTTTTTTCTGATTGGTTAATTTTGAGCTGGCTAGTCCCGCCCCTCATGTGCCTCTCTGCCTGTGAGTAACCAGATTAGTTCTGTGTAGAACAGAGGTTGAGTCTGGCAGGCCAGGATATAATATTAGCATGCTAGTGTACCAATTAAAAGTGATACCAATCAAACATTAAATGGTCACTTTGGTTAACGTTCTTACTTTTGCTAACAGCATCATCACTAGTTTTACAGTATTTGGTACAGATTTATCCATATTTGCCTGATATTAAACAATAAAAGCTGAATTATTGGCTTGTTGATATTTGCAAATGAGAAAATAGTTTTGTAGGGATGTCGTGGTTGACACGTCTCTGCAACATTGCGTGGTCATCGGGGGCAGTTCCTGTGGAGTGGAAGACCGGGATGGTGGTCCCCATCTTTAAGAAGGGTGACTTGAGGGTGTGTTGCAACTATAGGGGGACCACACTCCTCAGCCTCCCTGGAAAGGTCTACTCCAAGGTACTGGAGAGGAGGGTCCGATCGATAGTTGAATCTCAGATTGAGGAGGAGCAATGTGGTTTTCGCCCTGGCCGTGGAACTGTGGACCAGCTCTATACCCTTGCAAGGGTGATGGAGGGGGTATGGGAGTTTGCCCAACCAATCCACATGTGTTTTGTGGATTTGGAGAAGGCTTATGACCGTGTCCCCAGGGGAACCGTGTGGGGGACGCTCCAGGAGTAAGGGGTGGGTGGCTTTCTGTTAAGGGCCATTCAGTCCCTTTACCAGAGGAGCGTGAGTTTGGCCCGCATAGCCGGTAGTAAGTCAGATCTGTTCCCGGTGAGGGTTGGACTCCGCCAGGGCTGCCCTTTGTCACCGGTTCTGTTCATTACCTTTATGGACAGAATTTCTAGGCGCAGCCGTGATGTGGAGTGTGTCGAGTTTGGTGGCAGGAGAATCTCGTCTCTGCTTTTTGCAGATGATGTGGTCCTCCTAGCTTCATCCAGCTCTGATCTTCAGCTCTTGCTGGGTAGGTTCGCGGCCGAGTGTGAAGCGGCTGGAATGAGGATCAGCACCTCCAAATCTGAGACCATGGTTCTCGACCGGAAAAGGGTGGCTTGCCAACTCCGGGTCAGGAAAGAGGTCCTACCCCAAGTGGAGGAGTTTAAGTATCTCGGGGTCTTGTTCACGAGAGAGGGTAGGAGGGATCGGGAGATCGACAGGCAGATTGGTTCAGCGTCTGCAGTGACGCGGACGCTGAACCGGTCTGTCGTGGTGAAGAGGGAGCTGAGCCAGAATGCCAGGCTCTCGATTTACCGGTCGATCTACATCCCAATCCTCACCTATGGTCATGAGCTTTGGGTAATGACCGAAAGAACGAGATTGCGGATACAAGCGGCCAAAATGAGTTTCCTCCGTAGGGTGGCCGGGCTCAGCCTTAGAGATAGGGTGAGGAGCTCGGACATTCGGGAGGGACTCAGAGTAGAACCGCTGCTCCTCTGGATCAAAAGGAGTCAGTTAGGGTGGTTTGGGCATCTGGTCAGGATGCCTCCTGGATGCCTCCCTGGGGAGGTGTTTCGGGCATGTCCTGCCGGCAGGAGGCCCCCAGGTCGACCCAGGACACGTTGGAGAGGTTACATCTCCAATCTGGTCTGGGAACGCCTTGGGGTCCTGCCGGAGGAGCTGGTGGAGAAGGCCGGGGAGAGGGCGATCTGGAGCTCCCTAGTTGGGATGCTGCTCCCGCGACCCGGTCCTGGATAAGCGGAGGAAGACGAGACGACGATGAAAACAGTTTTGAAGCATTATTGAATGTATTATTTCAATTTTTGTGGTTCAGGCACTTTGGGTATTTCAGAAGGGCAAAATGTTGACATTAGCACGTGTGTTGAAAACTCAAAATTTAAGCTAGCTAATCAACCTGAAAATAAATGGTTAAAATAGCAAGCTTTTTTGCACTCACTAATGACAGGACTATCACCCATTTCACTGTTCCAAGAAGTTAATCTATGTGGTCTCTAGTAGAACACTTGTAAACGCGAAACAGATGATGACATAGTTGGTGTTGAATGCTAACGTTTGCAAGCTAGGAGGAAGAACCTGTCGGATTGGAGCTACCTAGCTAACTTCACACACTTGAACGGACAAAATGATTCTCGCTTCTAGTATTAAACAAAGAAGTTAGACAAGTTTGAATTAATGTGGTGTGATCTGTAACCTGGGGGTGATTTGTGTTGACTCAAATGTTGACATGAAGACACATTTTTTTACACCTTGTAGTCATTTCTACAAGGCGCTTTATAAATAAAGCTTTGATTGATTGATTGATTGATTGATTGATTGATTGATTGATTGATTTATGGGTGAAACCAAACAGCATCTGTAACACAGTGTCACTGAAGACCCAGAGCTATTTTTTAGCACAGTTTATTCTATGTATATCACCATTGTTGTCACAGAGAGGATACATACAGCTAAGCTGCTTCGTATGCAGCAGGAGCATCATAATGTTTTATGCTTTCTGCTGCAGACGGGCCCTAATCAGCTGGTTAAATCCTATCAAAACACCTCCAGAAAATGAGACGTAACGTCTCTGTCCTCACTTCTTCTTCCAGCTGATCAGAAAACCGTCACACCACATTGTGCCCTGTAATGGTTTTTATGTCTGGACTCCTGGGTATTTAAATGAACAAAGGAAAATGCAGGGTTGGTCCAGGGAGGGAGGGGAGACTCTTAGAGATATAGGCACCTAAAATGAATGTATCCTAATGGGAGGAGACAGAGACAGGGATTCATTACAGCATCTATATGACAGCAATTATAACTGTTTTATTCTGCTGTGGTTAGTGAGGAGCTGGGGGAGGAATACTATAACAGATGCATTTAAATTCATTGTCTATAAACACCCAGGTTGATGTTTTTGTGTCTGTGTGTCACAACAGTTTCTATTAATAGCAGCTATGCAGTGTGGTGTTATGTAACCCAGTCTGAATGCACTGGGAGTCTGTATCAGCATCAACAACTGGCTGCTACCTGTTACAGCACCGTGAAGCTTGCTCAATCCCTCTCGCTCACAGATTACACACAGCTCTTCCTCATCATTCATGCAGCGTCTTCTGACTTCACTGAAGGAATGCAGAAACAGGAAGTGGCTCTGATAAATCTGGAGGCGTTGCATTGCTACAAATCCACTGGAAACCACCATCCAGCCACAAAAGCCCCACCAAGCTCAAAAATGGAAAAGAAGGAAATTGGACTAAATTATGGCGCCAACATCTTCCATACACACACAAGCCGTTATTGACAAAACATTTTCCAGTTATAGAGATATGTTGATGCTTCCTGAATGACCACTATTCAGATAAATGGAGATTACATCCTGTAAGACTGATAAGCTAAAGGCTAGTTGGAACTAGCCTGGTAAGCCAGCACCATGCCTCCTTATGGGAAGCAAAGGACCTGGTAACGCTTCCATTCAAATAACCCCACCCCCTGAGAATTCTTACCGAGCCAATCAGCACTGATCAGTGTACGTCACACACCGTAACGCTTAGTTTCTCATGAACAACGAAGACGGCGCCTGAAGCAGAGTTCACTGTGGCGAGTTCCTCTGTTCTAAATGACGTGGACATGCCTCTAAAACCACAACATAGAAGAACTAAAAGCCTTTCTTCGAAAGAAAGATGCTTGCACCGTCCCCAGACGCCATCTTTGATGACAGTCGTCATTTCCGCCTTTTTTCTGATTATTTCTCAGTTGGCTAGTCCCGCCCCTCATGGTACTCTCTGCCTCTGTGTATCTAGACTCATCCTCTGTGTAGAATAGACAGAGGGTGAGTCTGGCAGGCCAGGCAATGTTGGAACAAGACTAAAGTAAAATCGCTGCTATCTTAACAAATAAATTCCTCTTGACTTGACTCCCGGTGATATCTGCTCTCGTATAAAACCATAAAATTCCATGTTCCAGGTTGTTTTGCACATGCCCACTGATTATTTTTTAATTAGTTATCCACATGAAGCGACAACTACAACCTAAGGTTTAAACTATGGTACAAAATTTACAAAACATTTGAAATGATGCCAAAAACGAGCTAATATGTCGGGTCGGCAGTGGCTCGGGAGGTAGAGTGGCTTTTACAGTGATAGAAGGATTCAATCCGGTTCAATCCCAGGTCCTTCCTAATGTTGGCACAGTGTCTTTGGTCATACCCGTCACCAGCCTTCCTCAGTCGTTTCTGTTTAGAGGTTTCTTCAACAATAGTACCCTGGTAAACATCTGACCTACCTGCAGACACATTTAGTAATAGCTAAAACACAATGCACTCAGCTCTGTGCATACATGTGCTGACACACACTTCACCCACATGTCAACACGCATCTCTCTACCTGCCATTGACTGCTGCAGGACTCCCCGCTCACTTTTAGCGCAACGAGGAGCATATAAATGCCCCCCTCTGCAGCTACGAGGGGGGCTCAGGAGGTTTCATCTCATCGCCTTTGGCGACCGTATCAGCTCTGTCATCTGAAACCACTTAGCACTTAATTAAAACATGTTGGTAGGCGGGAATGGAAAGGCAATGTCACGGCTGGGACACTTCAGGGTCAAGACGACCCATCAGGGTGTTGTTCTGTTGGGAATCAACACAAAAAAAGTAGAGGCAGAGGAAAAATGGAGTTCTGCAAGCTGAGATTTTCAAACCATCCTCTCTTGTTTTCTTGTGTTAATCCAAAATAAATGGAGACTAGTCTGATGCTCTCATATGACCCTCTTCCTCTGTCTTTATCCAAAAAATTAAGGGATTAAGAATCCTCAGAGTCCACTTGCGTTTTAACTGTTTACTCAAAATTGAACAGGTACGTTTTAGTCGTCTTCCTCCGCTTATCCGGGTCCGGGTCGCGAGGGCAGCATCCCAACTAGGGAGCTCCAGACCGTCCTCTCCCCGGCCACCTCCACCAGTTCCTCCGGCAGGACCCCAAGGCGTTCCCCGACCAGATTGGAGATGTAACCTCTCCAACGTGTCCTGGGTCGACCCGGGGGCCTCCTGCCGGCAGAACATGCCCGAAACACCTCCCCAGGGAGACGTCCAGGAGACATCCTGACCAGATGCCCAAACCACCTCCACTGACTCCTTTCAATCCAGAGGAGCAGCAGTTCTACTCAGAGTCCCTCCCGAATGTCCAAGCTCCTCACCCTATCTCTAAGGCTGAGCCCGGCCACCCTACGGAGGAAACTCATTTCGGCCGCTTGTATCCGCGATCTCGTTCTTTCGGTCATTACCCAAAGCTCATGACTATAGGTGAGGATTGGAACGTAGATCGACCGGTAAACCGAGAGCCTGGCATTCTGGCTCAGCTCCCTCTTCACCACGACAGATCGGCTCAGCGTCCGCATCACTGCAGACGCCGAACTAATCCGCCTGTCCAGATCCCTCCCACCCTCACTTGTGAACAAGACCCCGAGATACTTTAACTCCTCCACTTGAGGTAGGACCTTTCCCAGTCGAGAACCATGGTCTCAGATTCGGAGGTGCTGATGAGGTACAAGAAAGAAAACACAATACAAAAGACTTTTCCACAAGTTGCTAATGAAACAAAATAAGGAGGAGAATTAAAGGGCAGAGGCAGGTCAAAAAACTATCTGGCTCTACTCCCCGTCTTGTCTGTCCGTCTGTCTGAGAAAAGTCTCCATCCACTTTTTTCAGTTTTTTTTTTCTTCTTCTTTCTTATTTGCACACTCTAAGAAACACTCCCCCTACTGGCTCATTAAATTAAATCATGCAAAACAAATAAACCATTTTCCTTCATATCTTGTTCATATTTCAAATTTCAAATTTAAATAATACTTCCATGTAACTGTTAAGCAACTTTAAATTAATAAAGAGTGACATTAAAAAGTGAACCACTAAGCAACTATAATCATTATTTACATTCACCTCAGCTCAGGCTCCTACACCTTGGTTGAGCCAAAACTCGAAGGACTGAGCCACACACGTATGTTCACATCTACACGCACCTTAAAGTCGATTTACCCCTCACACAAGAGGCTGTAGCCAAGGCAACTGTCTTAATAAATGCACAGTGTGCTCATGCGTCTTTAATCAGTGTCACGTTAATGATCAGTGATCAATTAGTCACTGAAGGCCTCTGAAACACCAATTGTATGTTGTTGTTTTTTTCAGGACCAATGCTCCATCCAGCATTTGCATTCAGACTGTAAGAAACATAATAAATTAGGAATAAATAGTTCTAATTCATGATCTAAACAGAAATTACATAAATGTTTGGCTCCAGATGTTTATGTGAAATCACTAAAGCAGTCATGGAAAGGCAGAAAAACGCAACGCTGTAGCGACATCAGCCTTAGGTCGTTTATAAGTGGTCAGACCGTGACAGAAATGTGTCACAATTGTGTCCTTTTTACAAAAGATTAGGCAATGGCGGCATAAATGGGTATGGGGGAAGTCCCTGCACTGTCACCGACTTCTGTTTATTTTGGATATAACTTGCTTTTTATTGCAGTTGAAGCAGCAATCATATATGTTTTTTTAACAAGCCGCTCCTAAAGGTGTCTGTCCTCTACAGTCAACGTGCAGTCTCTGGTGATCTGAGCTCCAGCTCTAACGGAGAGAAGCTCCTGTTTGCCGTCTCAGCTGACTTTGTTCAAAAAGCAAAACAGCCCATTTTTTCTTTTATTTTCATTATAGTTGTCGGCCAGAGCTCGGAATTAACTCCCCACTTCATCATGACACCTCCTTCTGTTGCACCAAGGCACAATCGCCATTTATAGGCCAGACGGTTACAGCAATATACCAAGCGAGGCAGAACGAATGTTGCAAAATTTGCACAATGATGTGCCGGCATTGCAGTAATATTACGCTGATTTGTGATGCTAATGTCTAGCAGGTGTATAGTCTAGTTAGGCATCAGTCTACAAATGCTAATCATTAATTCCATCCTGATGACCAACCACGTCAGAGTATTTGATTGGGTCATTAGGCAGGAGTAGCTAGCTGTTAGCTTATTGCTATACCTTTGTGATGCTAACAGTGATTAGCCTGGCAAGCCAGACTAAATAGATGTATTATTTAGTCTGGCAACGCTCCACTGACGGCTCTCGGTTGTGAGGCGGGTTCTACCGTTGTCTTTCAAATGATCTCCGCATTCCACTGGACAAAGAATGTGACATACTCTTGTTTCACTCTGTTGCATCATCCCACCCACCAGGCATATAGAGTGCCCTGATTGGCCCACAAAGTGGATAAAGCTCTGTGATTTGTTCACTAAGCAGATAGAGCACTATGATTGGCCCACCATTATGGACCAATCACAGCTCTTTATGTGTTTGAAACCCCTCTAGAGAGCTGTGATTGGCCAGCCAGAATGCTGTTGGGGCTGCAGAGGTTCCAGTGGAGCGTTCCTAGACCAATCTTTGCAAAGCAAGAATTTGGTCTAGTTCACTAGGCTAAACAGTGATAGCTAATGGTATAGAGAGCAGGAATGTGAGCCATAATTTCCTATTTTCACCTATTGTAAACACCTAACCCATCAGGAGGTGAGTGGGCTTAGCCAGAACAAACTTGTTTTCCTTATGCTAAGTTTCAGTTGCCCTCGGAACTCAGAATTTCCGAGCAAGAAATTATGTAATGGGCTCGTTTTACATTCCAACTTCCAACTCGGAAAGAACACCACCAGTGTTGTTATAAAAACTTAGCCAAAAGAACTTATAAACTATTCGCTGCACCTAAGTAATAGTGACACACACACCCTTCGACAGTTGCCACACACAACCAGAAAAACATTACAGTTCAAATGTAAATATATAAATGCCAGGAAAAGTAAAAACCAGAAACACCGGTCAATTTTGGCTGCAATGTTGAATTTCTTAACAACATAACTATTGATAACAACAATGAACAACGACTCTGTGCTGTTAAACAGCAAAAAGAAAGAAAACAGAACATATCAATGAAAAAAGAATAAAGTTGATGACTACCTCCTGGTAGCACTGGGTGCAGCCATCTTTAAATTTGGGATCTGAAAACCTGTGAGCTTGCAGCTCGGAATTCCAAGTTCATTGCATCATTTCTGGCTATCTTATCTCGAAAAACAAGTTCCGAGGACAACCGGAACGCACCATTATAGTGACAGAGCTCTGAAACGGCTCATTCTGGCCGGAACTGAAACGGTCAAGAATAAAGTTGCCTACATCGCTTTTTGTGAATCGGGTTTTGTGCAAAAGACCTAATGAACATGTTTTGGATAGACTATAGATTCATTATGACCAAAAAAATCATATAGATTCCCTCTAAAGTGTCTAGATGAAGTAGTACCTTCATCAAAGTCTTGCCTTTTCCATGTTAGCTTCTGTCTGGTTGTCAGACTCGAAGACTGGGTTCGGGAGTACGAGCTTTTATTACAGACTGCTGGCTGAAAGTGATGCTGGAAAGGCTGACGGTTGGATGAGGTCTGAGGAGGAAAGGTAGAGTTTTAGCTGTATTAGCTTCGGAATACTCTGATCATGGATCACAGTGGAACGATGACTGAGTGAAGAGCCAGTGTGGCGTCTTCCATATATAGACATGGATTGACGCAGGTGCAACGTGGAGGGAATCCCCGCGAGGGGCATGCTGGGTGATGTGGTCCCAGACGGAAGCCAGTCATCTGGGAGAGCCCGGCCTGGGGGCTTGGACTCTGACACTGGTGGAGGATCTAACCATTTCTCATAAACAGAGAGAACTTTAGCTTCTTTAGAAGTACAGGATGGACCTATCCTTCAGATATCATTCACAAGAACAAATGAGGACAGTTTTTTATCGTGCTCTCTCTCCTATGAGAGGGTATTCCCCCCCCCCCCCCCCCCCCCCCGATATTGAAAAAATCCAGAGTAGTCACTTCAAACAGTGTTTGGGTTAGAGCTTTAGGGTTTTACAAGCTCTGCAGGGATTTGATAAGGTGGTATAGAGTTGTTTACTGCCTGTTTTGTTACGTAGATAGATAAATACTGAATGACTGAGAGAGCAAATCTGAGAATCGACCCAAGAATTTCAACATACCCCCTGAAGTCCTGAAGCAGGGTCAAAAGACCCTTAGTCCACACGGATGACTCTGATAGCTCCAATTAGCATCCCTTCATTTGTAAATGTGGCCATTGCCAAAGAAATCAGCAGGGGGGAGGAGAGATGAATTCACACAAAAGTCACATGATGTGCCGCATTATCCAGGTCATTTTGCCAAATGTGAGAGGACTCGAAACATGAGACATGAAAACATAAGAGAAGTTTTCACTGTTTTGGTAGAGAAATGGCATTTTGCTGCTGTTCCATGGTGCTTCGCTAAACCATATAGAGGATTTTGCCAAATACACCTTGAATTTTGAGAATGTCATCTCAGTTTCGAGAAATGAGCCAAACTAATTGAAATAAAAAACCTGTGACTCAACTTAAACTTGTTCAAAAGTTGGGGATAAGTTAGTTCAAAATGACTGAGTGTAAGCTGCTCCTGAGGGTGTCTGCCCATCTCCCAGTTGCATTTTTTGCAGGGCCATCCTGAGCAACAGCTACAGAAATTTGCATGCAGCCTTTAGTGCTGTGGAGGATAAATAGGTGAATCAGTGTGTTTACATGCAGCCAGTAACCCTTTAAAAACCCGAATATTCACAATAACCCGGTTCCGCAGGTCCTTGTAAACACCGCCAAAAACCTGGATATGCTCATAACCGGGTTTTAAAAAACCCGGTTACTACACCTGGGGTAACCCTTTTCTAACCCGAATGTTTGGTCGTGTAAACGCATATCGGGATATCCCCATCAAAGCGTGTGTTCTGCGCATGCTCTGTTTGCAAAGAATCTTGGTCTTTTGAGTAGCGAGACGTCTTGTATGCGCCAGAACACCGGAAGTAAACAACAAGTTGGGGGCAAAATGGCGAGTCGCGGTACAGCACCACACTTTGAGTGACGAGGAAACTAAAGCGCAAACAAACGCGGTCACTATCTCTTCCGAACTGGGAAACATGTTGTTGTTTTCATGGATACCAGAACAAGAAGAACCGGAAATGACGCATATTGCGTCTGGACGTAGTCCATACGTCCTGACGCTACCCCAACGTCCGCATTTACATCGGGTTATGCAAGTTAGGGGTAACTCTTTCTATTTATGCTTGTAAACGGGTTATTCTGATCAACTCAGAAACCCGAATCCCGACCTTAACCCGATCATAACCCGGATATTGGCTGCATGTAAAAATGCTCACTGCTTCACCTATTTTGTTGACAAGAAACAAAATGCAAAGTAGGCTAACCACTCAACAGGCATTGGAACTGATCGTGAGCAAGGCCAACCCTTGTGACTCAGATGGAGAAGACAACCAGATTCAGACTCTGAGCTGTCTTCAAGTTAGATTTCTCAAACTACCTATTTTCATTTCCTGCCTACCTCTTTTTATTTAGAACCAAACAAAAAGTTAATTCAAAATTGTTTATCTTGCAGATGAGGAGACGACTCTACCAAAAAAGAGAGCTTGGTTGGGGAGTGAGCTGACAGAGACCTCAAAAGATAGCACTGTGTGGTGTGGAAAACAAGTGGGGACGTGTCTCCATATCACTCCAAAAAGAACCTTACGCCACAGCTGGAGAGCCAACGGCTAAGGCCATTGTGGATGTGATGGACCAAATGGTGCGGGAGTACAGCGTGCGTGCAGGAACACTGAGATGGCCAGTCGCCGTGTTCTACAACATGATTGACATGGCAGCACTGAATGCACATGCGCTTTATCAGGCATGCATTGAGGTGCAGGAGAGACGGGTGAACTTCCTGGTTGAGCTTGCAAAAGAGCTGGGTGACGGTCATGTGAGTGAGAAGAAGGCACGCAAGGAGAAACTGCTTTGGCTAAAACCATCCACACCCAGCCCTGGCAAAAGGGCAAAGTGTCAGGTCAACCATCGTTGCACAAACAATTGTGCAACTGTGAGATGTGTTGGCTGCTACAAATATACATGTGGCAAATGTACCAAAGTCATACCCTGGCAGTGCCAGGTATGTTCCGACAGTGCAGACTGATGCACTCACTCACACGCATGCACGCACACACACACACACACACGCATGCACGCACGCACGCACGCACGCACACACGCACACACACACACACACACACACACACACAGCGTAACAGTGTAAATATGTGTGAAATTGTTTTATTCCTTGTATTTTTTTGTATAATTTTTGACAAAAATAAAAAGCATGGAAACTCATAACAGTTGTTCTTTTGTATATTTCTCATGCTGACATTTCAGTCCTCTTGACTTAGACACAAATGCTTCTGGTCTTTGCTCACAGCTGGACCTGGAAAACCTTATTTACAAAACAAAAGTGGCTGTTCACAACTCATTATACAATGTTAGCTAAAATCCTTCAGGTCACTCGACCCATCTCTGGGTTCCAAAGGTAGAAATGTTAAATGACCCTTCTCTGGGAAGAAATCAGACTCCCATACATTAACTTTAAAGGTTCTGCTGATTTTTCATTCAATTGTGACATTGTGCATCTCTATTATCTTTTTAGGAGCCAATAAAAGAATGATACAATTAGTTCTTTTGTGTTTTTAGGCCTGAGTTGTGGCCATGTTGTCGTGCTGCAGCACAGAGCAGCTGTAGCATTAAACCAGAGGACAAATTCCTTACTATTTTCTCCATCAATCCTCTTTGAAACAACATACCTGCTGCTTGTGGCTGATGTATTGTGGCTGTGCATTGTGCAGCGGCGCTCAATTTGTCTCAATCACTAGACTCCTCTCTTATCATTCCAGCTCAGTTACTTCTGGGAACGTCACCGATCGTAACAAATGAATAGTACTCCACATATTCATTACACAAATAATAAAATGTGAGACCTGTGCGTGCCAGGATCCTGTTGTTACTAATGGTCCTTTGCTCATGTTTAAAGGGACCACTGGTGCATTTGCCTGAAGAATAATCACAAGCATCAATACTGGCGCTGAGACTAATGGGAAAGGGACATTTGTGGCTGTGGACTAATTGGGCAGTCATACTATTGAAAACTCTTTGCTACCCAATAATTCAGCAGGAAGCTAACGTAGACCATTGTACAGTCGATGGACCACCGCTGAGTAAAAGCTTCACTTTGTGTCTTCTAAGTGGAAGCCATGAGCAAGCGAAGGGTCAGATGGTCACATGTGGAAAGTTTTAGGGGTTATGTACGACATGGTGGGTTAAAAAGACTCATCCAGCCAGTTAAAGAGGAAAGTTTTTGGACTAACGTTTAACTGAAGTACGTATTCAAACCGAAATTTAGGTCTATGACCGATGTCATGCTAATATATTTGATTTTTATTTTTTTATGAAAAGATGTGTGTGGGTACCGATGTTCTACCCTGTGCTATGAACTGCATAGGGTAGAGTCACATGACTTTGCATAGTCACGTGACTCTACCCTACGGGGACTTTGAAAAGATGGAAATGACAGTGAGGTAATGGAGGATGATTCAAATGTTGAAGCAGTAGGCGGGGACAGCAGGTGGCGGAAGCCAGCGGAGGCCACCAAATCTTAAAGGTTGCTAAACGGTTGTTGAAGATTTTTTGTGGGATCTCGACCAAAAGCTCCACCACCGCTCCCTTTAGATACCGCTGTATGGGTAGTTATCATCCATTCATCGTTATCGAGTTGAACTGTTCAATATGTCATGATACTGATTTGAGGCCATATTGCCCAGCGATGCTGTGACGTCTATCTGAGCTATGGACCTCCAAAGGGGCGGAGCCATCTCACCTGTTAGTACACAATCCTCCTATTGTCTTCTACGGGGACATAGTCCACAGCTTTTGTATTGTTGTACGATGTCCTGCAGCAAAAGTGACCAGTAAGTAATCCTGATTCAGATGCAAACATTTTGGTTTGTTTTTGTTGTTTTTTATTTATTTATTTATTTATTTATTTCAAATCTGAGGCGTGAAGGTGGACATAGATTGTGACAGAATTGTGCACAGGAACAATATTGGTGCTAAATTGAAACTGAAATGATATTGAGAGCTAACCAGCATTACAGTCTGGCCTAATTCTAATTCAGCTAACCCTAACCCTGACCACCATTTCTAAATGGCTATGTAGTTTATTTCTTCTACCAAGGTCAAAGAAATGATGTCACTG
This sequence comes from Nothobranchius furzeri, assembly GCF_043380555.1. Lineage (NCBI taxonomy): Eukaryota > Metazoa > Chordata > Actinopteri > Cyprinodontiformes > Nothobranchiidae > Nothobranchius > Nothobranchius furzeri. The sequence continues at coordinate 84,204,317 of NC_091742.1, forward strand.
GCTAGAGGGGTGAGACCCCCCCTTTCCCCACCGCAGCTCCTGTATGTCAGTACCAGTCACTCAAGACTCAGCCTGCACACGCACACACACACACACACACACACACACACACACACACACAGAGGAATATATTCACATAAGCGCACGTTTGCATATTTCTCTTGGCACATGGCAGATCCTCAGGCACAGCTGCCCTTTTCGCCCACTCCCGAACACGCCGGGCAAAAAATGTCTCGTTGAATATTAAATCTGCGCACCGATGCAACGATGACAGAGACCCAGAGCGTGTTTGTAATTATTCAGGCTTCCACCTCTGAGTGGACGAAGCTCCCACAGGGGCCTCCCGCCAAAATTCAGCTCCTCCACAAATACCAACGAGCTGCAGAGCATCGAGACTGTCTGTCTCCTTATGGCGTTAAATGCACATTGCCTGTTTATTTATAGTAAATTGGTGTATTGGGTGTGTGTGTAGTGGGGCGCAAAGCAGTATGGTAGAGTGATATTTAAATGACTGTGTCACCCTGCTGTTAGATGTGGAACGCCGCCACAGCTTTGGCACGAGATGTGGCTATAAATATGCAAAGCAACTACTCTGATGTGTGATTTACACAGATGTGCATGTGTGTGTGTGTGTGTGTGTGCGTGCGTACGTGTGCGTGTGTGTGTGTGTGTGTGTGTGTGTGTGTGTCTGTGTGTGTGTGTGTGTGTGTGTGCACGAGTATGTGTGTTTATACACGTAAGTAAAAAGGGAAGTGAAGGAGAGCGTTTTGGCGAAACGATCCCATTTTCTTTGCTAGAAAGCAACTCATCCAGTGAGTGCTGCAGAGCTGAAAATAGACAGCTCTGCTGAATAAAAGATGACAGGATGGCCGTGCACCACCATGCACATGCATCAAAACCACATGTACGCGTGTAGGTAGCACATTTGCTGCTCTGCACGTATGTCACATTTTGTCTTTGCATTGCGCAGAAATAATATAAGCAGATACCAAAGTTGTCTCCAAAATCACCTTCGAACCACTGAGCGTGCAGAATGTGTCCATCTGTAGCTGACCAATCAGGCGAAGCAGTCAGGGAGTAATTGGACAAACTGGGACCTTATTATTTCTGCCTCTTCATTCTTGATCAAATTAAAGGCCACGAACATGACAGGAAATGAAAGAGAACGAGTCATTATTCACACATAATAATGATTTTAAGACAAATTTTGAGTTCAAATATTGTTTTCATTTCCCCTCATACTTATTTAGAAAGAGATGTGGTGTTTATTCTTCCCTCTCTATTCGTAGAGAGGGCCAAGCTACAAACCTGAAAAGCAGCGTGAGGTGATGGCGGCCACTTCCCTTTTGGCTAATCTGTATGCTTTCTAATATCGAGGCTTAAATCCTCCAGTCTGCCCGCGTGCCGCGGAAAACAAAGGCTTCACCTAATAACAAAACCTCGCCATATTTCACACAGCGCTTTGATTCGGTGTTGGCTCCCCGAGCACGGAGGCGCCGGCTGCACCGGGGGACTGTGGGGAGGATGATTAGAGTCAAAGGACAGAAATAGAGAACGTGTTCGTTTACAGACCACACATTAAGCAGGTAATTATGACCGAGTTTGCATGCAGGCCTTCGCTCAGACTGTGTTTGTGTTTTCTGTCATAACGGCATCATTCTGTGAGTGATTCATTTCTGAAATGACTACTCCATCCGACAGGTCTACCGACAGTAAACAAGACAAAATATAAATATTAAAAACAAGTTATTTCAGGGTTATAGGTTGGTTGTGTTGGTGTTGTCAAAAATCCTGGAAAAACTAAAGTTAGACGTTTATTCTAAAGAAATAAGTCAAACCCTGTCTATTCTTCACGTCCTTTCATGCCAGAGAAATGTTTTGGCCAAAATCCTTAAAACAAGCTCAATTTCTCATAACATTACAAAGTCTTGCTCACTTGTAAAATGATGTGTTCTGCATGACTCTCAGCCACCACCAGACAAACGTTTAGCTCAATAACCATGGAACTGACGGAGTCATTGACATTTTCTGTCTTTACTAAACCCCATTTGTAGCAGACATCTTTAATTGCAGCAACCCTCAAACCTATAACCCCCTGAAGTTGGTGTGGCTCATTAAATCAAATGTTTGATCTCCAGAAATCTATCTAAATTTAAAAGGGGTTCAAATCTGATGTACTGTTATTGTCATGATAGTTATAAAATGACAAATAAAGGGATAAGAACATGGCCTGCAAGCAGGTTACAGGTTGGAATCCTAGCTGTGGTCTTTCCACATGAAGTTGGCATGTTCTCCCCATGCATGTGTGGGTTTTCTGTAGGTACTCCAGGTGTATGTCCAAGTAATTGGAGACTAAATGTTCCCACGACTGCAAAAAATATTTGAATAATTTGATTATAAAATATGTTTGATTAATGTTTTTAAATCAATGCTTTGTTTCGTGTATTACCTTCAGTTTAAACAATCTCCTTCCAGTGTGACTTTCTGGTTCTGTGGCGTAGATGACAAGCATGCTCCTTTTGCAGCTCAAACAGATCACACTGTCAGCAGAACGAGCGACGTCAAGGGTGATGACAACACCCAGAAAAATGCCAAAAAGTTTCTAAAGTCTGACAATAATTCAAACTCAAGCCTACAGACAAGTTATGCGTTGTGCCACAATAGGGAGCCTAAGCCACTCCCATCTACTTCCAGACCAAGGGTCCCTGGAAGAACGAAAAAAGAATGCAAGTCAAAGACACTAAAAATGTTATTTTAGGTTTTGTGTGGAAATAAGTCCAGGATTACAAATGCACATCACCAACATGACGTAATCAAAACAGACATGGAGAAAAGCAGAGGGAAAATAGTTGTAAGTTCAGTAAACTTCAAATCCTTCCTTCAGGAGGAAAAAAACACCATAAACCTGGCCATGTGGTAAGGAGCTGCTACGCTATCTGATAACATCGAGAGGTGCCAGTTGAGGTTGCTTGGGCATCTGATTAGGTAAGTAAGTCAGAGCGTATTAGAAAACAGCTCTTTTAGCCCTGTTGACGTGCACTCATTTTTGTCAGTTGCCACATACAATCATAAAAACATTACAAATCAAATGTAAAAAGTTTTTTTTAAGTAGAAAAAGTAAAAGCCATAAACACCGGTCAATTTTGGCGACAATGTTACAATTTTCAACAACACGTCACAATAGTTAAGTGCCACAATAGCTTAGTGCTTTGCTAGACTAGTCCTACAATCAGTGCTACAATAGCTTTGTGTCACGATAGTTCAATACTACAATAGCTTAGTATAGCTTAGTGCTACAATAGCTTAGTGTCACAATAGGTTAGTGCTTCAATAGATTAGTGTCACGATAGTTTAGTGCTACAATAGCTTAGTAATACAATAGCTTAGTGCTACAATAGCTTAGTGCTACAATAGCTTAGTGTCACAATAGCTTAGTGCTACAATAGATTAGTGTCACGATAGTTTAGTGCTACAATAGCTTAGTAATACAATAGCTTAGTGCTACAATAGCTTAGTGCTACAATAGCTTTGTGCTACAATAGCTTAATGCTACAATAGCTTAGTGTCACAATAGCTTAGTGCTACAATAGCTTAGTGCTACAATAGCTTTGTGTCACAATAGTTTAGTACTACAATAGCTTAGTGCTACAATAGCTTAGTCCTACAATAGCTTTGTGTCACGATAGTTTATTACTACAATAGTTTAGTGTCACAATAGTTTAGTGCTACAATAGCTTAGTGCTACAATAGCTTAGTGCTACAATAGCTTAGTGTCACAAGCTTAATGCTACAATAGCTTAGTGCTACAATAGCTTAGTGTTACTGTGACACACTAATGTGTAGTCCCATTAGAAACTGTAATGGTTGAAATGAGGAAAAGTGACACTGCTGCTGTCTTTCTTTTGGTTCCAATTATAACACCAGGCCACAGGGTGGCGCCTTGAATAGTGAGGCAGAGTAGCAGGGTTAGAGGTCCCCTTCTCCAATTCAGCGGGAGCAAGGCAAAGATTAACAGCACCTGTCGTCTCTGTCTCATCTTTTTCCTGTTTTACAGGAACATTTAATCTTGTCAACAGGCCCAACTCCTGGGGCTTGTTACAGAGGCCCAACTCCTGGGGCTTGTTACACTACAATAGATTAGTGTCACAATAGATTAGTGCTACAATAGCTTAGTGCTACAATAGCTTAGTGCTACAAATAGATTTGTGTCACGATAGTTTAGTACTACAATAGTTTAGTGTCACAATAGTTTAGTACTACAATATTTTAGTGTTACAATAGTTTAGTGCTACAATAGCTTAGTGCTACAATAGCTTAGTGCTACAATAGATTAGTGTCACAATAGCTTAGTGCTATAATAGCTTTGTGTCACAATAGTTTAGTACTACAATAGTTTAGTGTCACAGTTTAGTGCTACAATAGCTAAGTGCTACAATAGCTTAGTGCTACAATCTCTTAGTGGTACAATAGTTTAGTGTTGCAATAGCTTAGTGCTACAATAGCTTAGTGCTACAATAGCTTAGTGCTACAATCTCTTAGTGGTACAATAGTTTAGTGTCACAATAGCTTAGTGCTACAATCTCAGTGGTACAATAGTTTAGTGTCACAATATCTTAGTGCTACAATCTCTTAGTGGTACAATCTCTTAGTGGTACAATCTCTTAGTGGTACAATCTCTTAGTGGTACAATAGTTTAGTGTCACAATAGCTTAGTGCTACAATCTCTTAGTGGTACAATAGTTTAGTGTCACAATAGCTTAGTGCTACAATCTCTTAGTGGTACAATAGTTTAGTTTCACAATAGCTTAGTGCTACAATCTCTTAGTGGTACAATAGTTTAGTGTCACAATAGTTTAGTGCTACAATTTCTTATTGGTACAATAGTTTTGTGTCCCAATAGCTTAGCGCTACAATAACTTAGTGCTACAATAGCTTTGTGTCACGATAGGTTAGCACTACAATAGCTTAGTGTCACAATAGTTTAGTGCTACAATCTCTTAGTGGTACAATAGATTAGTGTCACAATAGATTAGTGTCACAATAGCTTAGTGTCACAATAGTTTAGTGCTTCAATAGCTTAGTCACAATTGTTTAGCTTAGTGCTATGCTAGCTTAGTCCTACAATCTCTTAGTGCTACAATAGTTTAGTGCTACCCTAGTGCTTCACAAAAACACAACCTCATGACTGTGAACCTCATCAGAAAGTATCCAGGAGCTTCAAGAGTGAGCTGCAGATCCCAGACAAGGTTTGTGATCTGGCTGTTAAATGAAGAGAAACTATCAGCTATGCACACGGAGATTGAGATTATTAAGCTGCTATTGCTAAACGCCAACAACGGTTTTTCTATGAGACTAAAATGTTTGCTTGTCAGTCTACTTGAATACTTCAACCTGTCCCCTTGACCCTCTCCCGACACAACTTTTAAAATCAAATATTACAGTCGTCAGTCCATTCATCACTACAATTATAAACCAGTCATTACACTCAGGTCAGGTTCCCTCAGCCCTCAAAACTGCAATAATTCGTCCCCGTCTGAAAAAGCCCTCTCTAAACGCTGCTATCTTGACCAATTACAGACCCATTTCTAACATACCGTTCTTAGCTAAAATACTGGAAAAAACTGTAGCACACCAACTCCACAATCATCTCCTTACTCATAATCTGTATGAAAAATTCCAGTCCGGTTTCCATTCAGCCCACAGCACAGAAACTGCCCTGGTCCGTGTTATGAATGATTTACTTCTAACTGCGGATCAGGGCTCACCATCTCTTCTCCTCCTACTGGATCTGTCAGCGGCGTTTGACACTGTGGACCATACCATCTTACTAAATCGACTCCAGACTGTGGTTGGCCTTTCGGGAACTACACTACATTGGTTCCAGGAGTACCTTACGGGCAGAACGGAATTTGTAGCTTTAGGACAAAGTCAGTCATCCCCCCACACTGTAAATTGTGGAGTACCACAGGGGTCGGTTCTTGGGCCAACCCTTTTCTCCATCTACATGCTTCCACTTTGACAAATTTTCCATAAATACAAAATATTGTTTCACTGTTATGCAGACGACACTCAGTTATACATGAAAATGGACTCCACTACACCTAAAACTCTTCCATCTGTACTTCAGGTCTGCCTGGAGGAGATGAGGGCATGGATGGCCGCAAATGTTCTTCAACTAAACAGTAATAAAACTGAAGCTATCATTATCGGCACTCCACATCAAACACAGTCTCTCTCCCTTAGCAGTATTTCCATTTTCGGTCATGACATTCCCCTTTCCTCTACTGTAACAAATCTTGGTATCAGACTAGATTCAAATCTTACATTTGACACCCACATCCGTCACCTCTGCAAGGTCTCTTTTCTCCACCTCAAAAACATTGCTAAACTACGTCCCTCTCTTTCACCTGCCAGATGCAGAGAAGTTGGTCCATGCATTTATCTCCTCCAGGTTGGACTATTGCAATGCCCTCCTCATTGGGGCCCCCGGCAAGAGCATACAAAAACTCCAGCACATCCAGAACTCAGCTGCCCGGGTCCTGATGAGGAGACGCAAATACGAACATATCACTCCAGTTCTGAGATCACTTCATTGGCTGCCCATCCAATATCGAGTTCAGTACAAAATTGGCCTTCTTACTCACCAGTGCATCCATGGGACTGCTCCTGCCTATCTGAGTGAACTTCTCATCCCACACACTGCCACAAGAACCCTCCGATCTACCACCTCTTCACACCGCCTGCACCAACCACTGACTAAACTCTCCACTATGGGAGACAGGTCATTCAAGGCAGTGGCCCCTCAATTTTGGAATCCTCTTCTAAGGGCCACACAATCTGTGGAGCTTTTCAAAAAAGGCCTCAAGACCTTTTTGTTTAAAAAGGCTTTCTAGTGCACAATGAATTATTGAGTGTTTTACTTTATTTTGTTGTTTTTACTTATTGTTTGTATCCACTGTAATGACTTTTTAGATGGGGTTTATCTATTTCTGGGGACTGTTTTTATTTTCCATGCTTGATAGTATCCTGAAATTTTAACTGTTTTTAACTAGCTGTGTACCTTATACCTGTCCCCTATACTCTGTAGCACTTTGAGATTACTTCTGTAATGTAAAGCGCATTATAAATAAAATGTATTATTATTATTATTACTTAACAACCTCATACAGGTTTCTATTGTTAGTTATATTTGCTTGGGACATTGTAGTTTTATCACATTGCAAAGAGGAAAAACAAAAGTGTTTAAATCTGAAGTTGAATTCAAGACATTTTGTAATATAAATGGTTGTTGACTTGCTCTTTATAAATTGTATTTCATACATTTTCAAAGCTGAAAAAAAGGCTTTTCCAATTATTCCATTAATCGATTATTCGATCAATACTGTGATCAATACTGTGGGATGCTGCCCCCGCGACCCGGACCCGGATAAGCGGAGGAAGACGACGACGACGATCAATACTGTGGCAGATTAACCAATTATTAAAATAATTGATAGATACAGTCCTACCGAGGTAGGACTGAGTGACTCGTTGTTTGTCTGTGTGTGTCCTTGTGATGGACCGAAGACCTGCCAAAGGTGTCCCCTGCCTCTTGCCTGATGACTCCTGGAGATAGACACCAGCAGGGACGAAATTTTGATTTCAGAAGTGGGGGGGACACAGCAGGCTTGTGCGGATTTGGGGTGGGGGGTGTTATGTAAAGACCCCTTGACACGTCATGTGCCCATCTCAATAATTTTTCCATCCTCTATATATATATATATATATATATATGTCAAAGTTAAAAAATGTACAACTCTATTATTATTTTTATTTATTATCATTATTGAAGTGCAGTTTTGGCTGTTGACAATGGACAGGCTATTGTATTTATTGTTTTGGGTCTTTTTTTATTGTTTTTGGTGCAACATTTTCTAACAGGGAGTGAGATTCCTTTTTTATTTAATTTTTGTTTGTTATTTTTATTCATTTAGAAGTTCTGGTTCTGGACATTTCAATGTTAAATGAAGGTTTATTTGTTGCATTTTAAAGGGTGTACTTGCATTATTATGATATATTAACATTATATTAGTGGTTATTTTGGTCTAGATAATGTTGACAATGATATCGTTTATCATCAACAATTTGTTGGACAAAATATCGTCCAGCAAAATTTGTTACTTTCCCAGGCCTAGTCAAAAGTATAAAAATTATTTATACATAAACGGTCCCTCCTGAGATCTGGCCGTTTGTTCATTTGCTGTGTTAGAGGACATGCTGAACTAATGTTTTACACATGATCATCACCCTAACATTTGAGTGTATAAAAACATATTAAATATGTTTTTTCCCTTAAAAGTGTTTAAACAGTTGTTGTATTTCAACACACAAAAAATAAATGGAAAAAATAAGATGAATCTAATGAAAAGTGTACATCTTTGACATTAAGCTTAAAAAATCTGTTGACGATGATGATACTGTTCATTTTTCAGAGCTTTTTAATGTGAAAATATACATTGCAATAGATAAGTTTACAATAAAGTTAAATGATAAAAGTTTTGAAGTTACACTTCTACTACTACTACTACTAGTAATAATAATTATGATGATAATAGTAATAAAAAAAACAATTATTATAATAATACGAATAAATTGTGTCTGAGGAGTCAGTTATGTGGAGGAGATGAGTTTGTAAAAGTTAGTTTTGAGTATGTTTGTGAAGGAGGAGGTGAGTCTGAGCTTAATGCAGGGGTGTCACATGTTCCAACTTACGTTTTGACTTTGAAAGAAGTCTCTTATATCCACTTTTCGTTTTCTTGACATGCTGCCTCCTGGCTGTGCCTAACTACCAAAGACTCACAAATGAACACTTATTCAAATGTTATGTAATGGAAGCTGAGCTGAGCTGATATTACACAGCGTCTAGTTGACGATGTGACTCAGTACCGGTGTTCCCTAGCGGCTCCAAACTAGCAAAACAACGTGAGCACGTTCTGACTGTTTACAACTTGAGTGACAGCAGCAACAGCCAATAATACGTTAGCAAGTATCAGCAGAGCCAATAGATTAGCTTTTGGGCGGGTCTAATAGTAAACCGGTTTCCGTTTCGGTCCTAGTGCTCAACCAAATCCTTTTAATGGAGCGTAACATTGTTTTTGGACGGAAAAAAGTGCAGGGGACCAAAACTGCCTTTTGAAAAAGTGGGGGGGACATGTCCCACCCGTCCCCCCCCCCCCCCCCCCCCCCAAAATTACGTCCCAGGACACCAGCTAGCTCACACCCTAGTGAGGAATAGGCAGTTTATGGGGTTCAGATGAGGAATCTGGCTGCCGAAATAAAAATAATTGGCTACTAACTAGATTGTCCTTCAGGTTAAAATGCAGTTTATAAAAGGGCTGGGGCCGTTAGGCGTCATCTATGGATACTGGAGCACAAGATCATGCAGAAGACTGTTCAGTTGAGTCTGATCTGGTAATGTAGGTTCACAGCTAGCTTTCCAACACAACTGTACAGGACACTATTGAGTCTTTCCAATTCATTTTATTTGGCATATTTGTTGCTAAGTAAACAGCTAAATAATTCCACTAAATGTTAAGTGCAATAAACATAAGCTGAAACTCTTCCATTGTTTTTTATCCCATAGACACTTTATGGTGTTGTCCTCGCCGACCCAATGCAAGCTTCGTTTATCGTGTGCTTTAATAGAAACCTTCAACAGAAACAAAAATTCCATGGATTTTTTTCCCTTCTTACCCGTTAAGATCAAATGATTGGTTTGTTTTTAAGTCCAAGAATATCCTGAAATCCAACATTCAGCTGTATTATTCCCATTGTTTGGATTCGTTTAAACAATTATTCCAACGGCTTCCTGAAATCCTTCGACAAAATTAGGCTGTCAATAAAACAAAGAGCACTTCAGTGTTTCATGTGGAAACAAAACCTGGAGACAACATAGAGGACAAAATGAAGCCTGTTTTGCCTCCTCTCTTTAGTGCAGCTCTTTGTAGTGAGGAAAAGAGGCATGCTGGGGAAGAAGAAGAGTGCATGGTGAATCTATTATTCCAGGAGACTTCAGATGTTTTGCTTGAGGCAAAAATGACATTGCAAAAGCCTGTTTTCAGAGAGGCTGCCGATTTGTGGACTATTTTGGGTTTCTACCTCTCCACCCCCTTTCCCTCTGCTGCCTTCTTCTTCACCTCCGTTCATCTCTTTAATAAAGTAAGGAGGGGTGCTCTTACTCCTAAACCCCCTCGTGCACGCAGGTATTACCGAGGCTTCACAGTTCACCTGAGAATCCTGTAACTGAGCGAGTGGGAGTGAGTGTGTCTTAAAGTGTCCTGGAGTGCGAGCAGATGGACTGATTTAGCTTGACGGACAGGTTTTGTAATACAGTTCTTCAAATTACATACTTTCTCCACCAGCCTGTCCGAGGCACTTATTCACAACTGGTTTCGCTCCAACAGCCTTGATTAATGACTTTTAAGATGGTTAGCTGAAAACTGTCCTTCCAAAACTGTATATGAGCTAAGTTATCCCTGCTGAAAAAAACTGCATAGTCCAGTTTTGATTTGGTGATGGGATGTTGGATCAGCATGCTAGATCAGCATCCCATTCTGGTTCACCAGCTAAACCAGCACCAAAACACAACCTATGCTGGTTTATGCCGGTTTTTATTTCAGCAAGGCTAGCTTAGCTCAGCTAAAACCAACCTGAAGAAGACCAATGTGGCTCTCTGAAGCTCAACCATGACACAACAAACTGCTAAATAATGACACAGCCCACATTTAGCTAAAATAACTTAGTGTTGATATTTTGTTAAAATGCAGTTTAAAAAAGTACTTAGGACAATTAGTTAATGTTACTTATTAGCTCTTGCAAATTTTAGCATAAACTGATATTAAGCTAATGTAAATATTTTCCATTAGCTACAGAATATGAATGCTATTTTAAAAAGCTCATTTATTACAGTTTTTTTAATTAATACTTGGGCAGGTAATGCTAAAATTAAGCTAATGTTCAGCTGATTCTAATATTTAGCATTAGCATGTTTTTCTAATATAGTAATGCTAAAATTTGGCAAACTTACTTTTTACCAGCAGTCAGAGTAGCTATGATTTTGCATTAGCTAAGTATTGTTTTTTTAAGGACTGCTTCTTGAAAATTTACTTGGACACAATATTTAGAACAGAATAGAAGCAAATAAGTAAATAAATAAATAAATGAATAAATAAATAAAACAAAAACATGCTTTATCGTCCCTTAGCTTGGAAATGTGGTTATAACATCAGCAAAGTTGATTAAAATGAGGGATAAGAGGTTGTACAGTAAATAAATATAAAAATCTAATTCCATCGTTAAATTCCTATATGTGGTAATTTTTAAGTGTAGCTAATGCTAATATTGCTAATATTTAGCATGTGGAAATATTCTTGTAATCTAACATGCTTAGAATAATAAAAATTAATTTTAAAATAAAAAGGCTTATTTCATAATATTTTTGAAAGAATCAAAAATTAATCAACTTGCATCAAATTAAATACTAAGATATATTTATGAGCATTTCTGAGGCTTACAAGAAACAGAAGTAGCAAAAATCAATTGATTTCTTAAAAGTTTTAACTGTTTCTTTGTGACTTTTGCTATAGTGATAGATCGAGAACAGAATTAATGTCATCTGCATATGAAATATCTAGTTTGTGGATTAATGATTAAATCATCAAACAACTCAAACTTTCCAGCCTACTGGGAGTGCCTGCTGGGGGCTTTGAATTGATGTTAAATATTCATGATTCCGGTTTGCTTGCTAACTTAGAAAAAAAAAGGAAGTTAATTAATTCATAAATTAGAATTTTTATTCAAAAGTCAAACAAAGTGTATTTAATACCCAAACTATTGGATGCATGTGGACTGGTAGAGCCTAATTATAAGGTTAAGTGCTGTGGAAAAGGAGCAGACAAAGGTGTTTAGGCGTGTTAGGTGAAGTCCGATAGTCTGGAGGAGCACTAGCACGGAGGAAAGAGGTACTGTTATGTGGAGGAGTGTTATTATAGGTTTGGCAGTTGTTTGAAGAGATGAGGGAGATGTGGGAGGCAGAGAGCAGGTGTGTTGTTGTATTGGTCAGGACCTGATGCCCTCAGACATTTCTTCCACTGGAGCCAAACAGCTCTGGCTCTGTGCAGCACGGCTCCTTTCCCTCTCATTTAGCCTGTTTTATTTACGCACAGATAATTAATTTCAAATCTGCTCAACAGGGTGAGATCGCTCTGTCACACATCACGGAGGCCCACTGAGCTCCTGTTATTACGTGGAACTTGAGTGTTTGGAGATATGCTTTTTATCTTCTGGATGTGTCATTAATATTAAACAAGACTTGTACCTTTTGAATGCTGCTAGAATAAGACGTTTGAAGCTGAGTAAACATCGACTCTGTTGACAGGAAATGTAAAATGTGCAGCATTTGCTAAAAAATAAAAGTAAAATAGCTAACATGTGTTACTATCTGACTTTATGAATAGTTGTGAATTAATCTGATTAAAAGAAAGGTGAGCGGTTTATCAGACAACAAATGACTATTGGAGAACCAAACAATAATTAAGTCTTTTCATTGGGAGCCCCGCTCTTTGGTTGATCGTGTTAGCAGTTGTGTGATTTATTGTTGAGCTGGCTTACTGATTATCTGCATTTATGATTGGTTGAAAAATTGGTTGCCTGACTAACTGCTAGTCAATTAATAGGCTGGGCAATTAATAGTTTGGTCAAATAGTTGTTTAAAGGTGCAGTATGTAAGAATATAGCGAGAGATGTACCCTGAGAAAATCCCAAAAGAGTCTAATGTTTCAGTCATTTTGGAAGGAAGGTTATACTGAAAGATGTTTCATATCCAGCTGTGGGGACTGGCAGTGGTTGCAGTAACCAAATGTTTCTACTTAATTTGTACATAATGCACCTTTAAACAATTAATTGGTCAAATAATTGTTTGTTCAAATAATGGTTTGGTTGGTTACTTGTTTGTCTGATTAAAAGGCTGGTTGAATTATTAGTTGTTTGAAGGAGCGTTTGGTTTAATAATTGGTTGTCTTAATTTTTAGTTGAATAATTGGCTGTTTAATTAATTGGCTAATGAAATGATAGGTTGTCCGATTACCCACTTGATTGATTAATTGGTTTGTTAAATAACTGATTCTCTACTAAAGCAGAATAGTTGACAAATTAGTTGTCCAAATAAATGGTTGGTTAATGATTGGTTGATAGTTGTTGGGTGATTATTCTGTTGGTTAAATATTTGATCTTTTCCTGCCAATCAGAAAGCAGAACAACCAAGCTTCTACAACCATTGTTTTAAGTTGAAATGTCCCTTTATGAAGACGTTTAACATGTTCAAATTCTACTGACAGTTGATAAGTTTTGTTTCAAATACGTTAAACAATTGTTTATTGATTGATGGTAAACAAAAACAAATCTCCCTTTTTTAAGTGGCCAAATATGGAGTCCAGCTAGAGCCAAAAGTAATCCCACTTGTCTATAAATATGCTGAACAAAAGGATCTTCCTAAACTCAAACAAAATAAATTTACTCATTATCTCAAGAATAACAACTCCATCATCTTGAGATGAATTTGGAGCTATCTTGCGAGAACAAGATTGGTTATCCTGAGATAACAGGTTATTTATCTTGTAATATCAGGATAATGATCTTGATATCTGAAGAAAACCAGATATCTCTCTTATCTCTAAGAAACAAGCTCCATTATGTTGAGATTGTATCTTGGAAAAACAAGCTTCATTTCGACATATTACCATGAAAATAAACAATTAAGCATGTTATTTATCTGCCTCAATACCCGCCAGCTATCTTGATTGTTAAGATTCGGTGTGTTAGCTGCAGAAAAACGTCTCATAATGGTTAACAATAAAGGTTTTAACCCTTTACTGCCACTTGAAATATATTAGCTAACTCTTTAACAGCATCAGTGTGTTCCTCAGACGTCTGCTCTATTAAATTCAAGCCTTCTGTCTCCTTGTGGAAGACCTAGGTACCGCAGGAGATACCTGCAGATTTATTTATATTTTTTTTTGTTGATGTTTAAATATTTAGCTAATACAATGTTTATATATATATATATATATATATATATATATATATATATATATATATATATATATATATATATATATATATATATATATAATGGTTTTATTGACATTAGCTTACAATGAAATCACATTTCCACACAATAACTCGAGGATTCCTCTCCCTGACCCATGAAGACATAACACTTGATTTGATCTGAGCTCAGTGTTCATAAAGAGAGCTGGAGGACCAAGCCAGTCTTTTCCCCCTGAAGCATGAAGCGCACTGCGCCCGAGTCCAACTTCTCAGATCAATAACTCATAAACAAAATGTCTCTTTGCAACTGTGGGCAGACAAGGAGCTACAAGCTAATTCCAATGGAAATGAGTCGCTCTCTGAGCCAGACAAACAACATTAGGGCATGTAAGCATCCAGCAACAAGGCCATCTGCGAGATGCTTGTTTGTCCTTTAACTTCTTGTTCTATAACGTTGGCCGTTGAGGTTTGTTTCTGGTTCTGGCTGGTTTGCTGTGATTGTTTAAATGCCACACTTCTGTTTTATTAAACGTTTGTTTTAACCCGTCAATTGATTACAAATTTTAATTGTATTTCATCAGATGAGTTCCTTAGTTGACTCGTGACTGGTGGACGATAAATGTACCGTAGCATGATATGTTTCATGTTTCTAATGCTAGGAGCTATAGGAGCAGACAAACACACTTTGCTTATGCAAATGTACAAGCGCCTTATTTACTTCTGCTAAATGGAGTCTGCACCCAACAGAGTAAATGGTATTTTTATAGCGCCTTCTTAGGGTTCTACAACCCCCCCCCCCCCCTCCCCCCAAGGCACTTCACAACGCAGTCAGTCATTCACCCACTCACACAGATGTTCACACACTGGTGGGGATGAGCTACAACATAGCCACAGCTGCCCTGGGGCGCACTCATGTTTTAGAGAACACTGATTTCTAATAATGATCAGAATATAAAGTTAGAGGGCATTTAAAATAATAAACCTCTGCAGTGTATAATTTACTTGTTTTGTGTTTGATTTAATTTTTTACTTTTCTTGAAATGTTTTTCTATTTTTTTTTTTTTCAAATTTTATAAAAATTTCAAAGAATATCAAATATTAAAGTTGGTGTGTTGAGACCTGAAATGCACACTCGCCTTTTAAAGAGATTAAAACTCAAATTCACTGTAAAATATGGAACATTGTGTGCAATGAGTGCTAGAAGAAAATTTTCCTGTTTTACTTGTTATTTTTTAAATCCAATCAACTGCAGGCTACATGTGAAAATAACCTTCTATTTCCTGAGTGAGTCGCTGATAGCAAAAAACCAGGAAAACGCTTGTATTAGAAAAGCCAGTCAATTCTATGTCACATTGAAAATTAGCATTCATCCATCTTGACTCGTGACGGGGAAGGCTGTTGTTGGTTTAGTGTCCAGGAAACAGCAGAGAACGTCTTGGCTAGTAGAAGCTAACTGTTAGCATTAGCAACTGCACCCCACAGCAGAACTCTTCCAGGCTTGTGTTATTTGTAGAGATAAAACATCAATGTTTTAGAGCAAAGCGAGTCAGTAGAGTTGTGTGTTGCTGTTACCCAATCAGAGAAGAGATGATCAAATATCGGTAAATGATACTGAAGTCCTATCGTCTGAAGCTCAGCTCGGCTCTGGCTCACTTCTAGTTCCTGAAACAGGAGCGCCTGGTGAGAGATTGACTCACCAGGCATTAATTTATCCTAGGTACCACTGCTGATGTGTTAAATGAGTGAACTTGGTCTTTAGGTCCTTTTAAAGAAAGTAAGTTGTGTTTATTCATGACTATTTTAAAATGGTTAAATTTCAAGGAATTTTCTAAACTCTTCTATTAACTTGCTGAAGGATCATTCATCCTCTAAACAATGAAAATGATTTAGAAAAATTCTATTCTCAAAATAAAAAGATGTGGTATTTACAAGAATGTAAGAATCTCCAACGCTTGAATCCCTGATCTTGTAGTTCAGTAATTTAAAATATATCCTTTAATTCTTGGAACAAAAGCTGGCGTTTAAAAACGTTGCAAACATATCCTCAGTTAATATCAATGCTTTGAGGAAGGATCTCTGAAAAAGAGCAAAATGTTTATTTTTCTCCTCTTTCTCTGAAACCCTGCCCACATCTCTGATATTTACTGAGCATCATTAGCAAAAGCTGAGAATTATTCATTGAAAAGGATCGATGCAGATGTTTGATCAGATCTGTTCTGCTCTGCGAGTCGTGCAGCATCTGTCCTTGTTCAGGCCAGCTCATTTACAGCCTCTGAGTCAATCTGTCTCTTTTTGTTTGCTGTCCTTGGTCTCTTCTCTTTCTCTGACTCACTCTCTACTCGTCTCGCTCCTCTCTTTCTTCTCGCTCCCTCTTTCCTTTCTTTAATCTAATCCCTCTCCACGTGCACTGATGCTGCTCCAGCTCTCAGCAGAAGAGAGGCTAAATAAAAATACCAGGAGGAGAAGGGGAGAAATCAAAGGGCCAAAAAGGAAGCTTTGGTAAAACAAAGCAGTGTGATTGAAGGGGGAGAGATAAAGAGGGCAAACAGAGAGGTTGGGTGTTGCGTCGCTCTGAAACAGAAGGTAGAGGAGTCAGAGGGAGGAGGACTGATGGGCTTAAGATGCAGAAAGCCATTAAGAGGCAGAGGTCTATTAAAGGAGCAAAGCTGAGACGTATGTGGGTGCAGCGGTGATTTAAATTAGGCGGGGGGGTCTGTGCATTGTATATTTTGTGCTGCGTGTCTCTGTATTTGTGTTTGATGTGTGCAAGTCCATGAGTCAGTCTGTCAATTTATCTTGGCTCAGTGTGTGTGTGTGTGTGTGTGTGTGTGTGCCTATGAGTGAAATATTAAGCTTTTCCATTTTAGTTTTAACTTCTAGCTGTGGATTCACAGGAGAGAAGAGGAGAGAAGAGGGGTAACATCATCACCATCAATTGCAGCAGCAGCTGGCCGCAATTCAGATAAGACTAGTGGGTCACTTGTGTCCTGCTTAAAGAACAAGTCACCCCCTACCAGAGTCTTAAACAGAATTTTTCATACAGGACTAATAAGCTAATGGCTAGTCTGGGCCCAGAATATTGTGAAGCTGCCTTAACCCAAGTGGGTCTTACATTTGGTTGTCTTTAACTTTGATTTCAAAATTCACGAACAATTTGAGTTTTAAAGTTATAGACTCTCTCTCTCTCTCTCTCTCTCTCTCTCTCTCTCTCTCTCTCTCTCTCTCTCTCTCTCTCTCTCTCTCTCTATATATATATATATATATATATATATATATATATATATATATATATATATATGTGTGTGTGTGTGTGTGTGTGTGTGTGTGTGTGTGTGTGTGTGTGTGTGTGTGTAAACCTTTTTGTTTTGGCTCCCATTTTTCATGAGCTGAAGTCAAACATATGAAACTTTTTCTACATGCACAAAACACCCATGACTCTCAAATATTGTTCTGAAATCTGTCTACAAGTGTGTTAGTGGGCACTTTTCCTTTACCAAGATAATCCATCCCACCTCACAGGTGTGGCATATCAAGAGGCTGATTAGACAGCATGAATAATGTACAGGTGTGCCTTAGACTGCCCACAATAAAAGGCCACCATGAAATGTGCAGTTTAATCAAACAGCACAATGTCACAGATGTTGCAACCTTTGAGGGAGCGTGCAATTGCCATGCTGACTGCAGGAATATAAACCAATCACACCACCTGGGTGTGATTTTGTGTGTGTGACTGGATAAATGACTGATTGTGTTGGAAAGTGCCTTGGGGGGTTCCAGGACTCTAGAGGGCGTTATATCAAATACAGGCCATTTACCATTTATTAACAGAAGGAACTGAAATGAGCAATGCTAAAGTTTGCAGTGATTACTTTCTAACTCAATATTTTTACGGTATTTTATGGAACAGTTACTTAGAAACAGCCCTAAAAATGGAAGGCAAACAGTTTGATACTTTTTTCATGTGTCCTAACCTGTAAATAGCTATTCAGAGTGCCACTGTTTTTAACAGTTAGCTTATTCTTGTAACGTGGTATTTATACCTTATGAAAGTCAAACAGCTGTACCAGA
Source organism: Nothobranchius furzeri (assembly GCF_043380555.1). Lineage (NCBI taxonomy): Eukaryota > Metazoa > Chordata > Actinopteri > Cyprinodontiformes > Nothobranchiidae > Nothobranchius > Nothobranchius furzeri. The sequence continues at coordinate 84,222,470 of NC_091742.1, forward strand.
AATTTGCATTTAAAAAGCCATAAAAAGTTATTAACAATTGGATCCTACCACATAAACATTCTTCTTGTTAGCATTAGCGATAGCATTATTATCATGAGCTAATAAATTAAAATAGCACAACTCACCACTTACCTGAGCAAAAACTAGACAACGGCCGTTTAAAGCTTCTCTGGGTAACTAAACGGTTAACCAACCAGAAATGCAATAGCTGTAGGCTTCCATACTTGTAAAAGGCTTTAATTTGGTTTACAGTGTAATATGAGGCATGTAGCACAGAGTAGTTTGTTATGTCGATCGCCTCAGCACTGGGCTAATCCTCCAGATTGGGTAAATCCAGATGAAAAGCCCAACTTTCTACAAATATGTGGGTCATAGCCTAAAGGAAGATGTTTATTTATTTATTTTTCCATTATATTGTGTCTGTGTCAGGCCATTTAGTTAGCCCTAGTAAACTTGCTTTCCTCCATCATGCTGTTTTGTAGTGGAGCAAAACACTTCCTCTTCCCCGTTTCACTTTGGCATGACTGCAGAGTCAGGTGAGGGAAGCCTAGCAATAAACAATGCCACGTCTACTGCGGAAAAGGTGTACGGTAGTTTCACGTTTGTACTTCGATCAGTCGCATGGACAGACAGCACTGCTCTAAAAGCAGAGAAGAGCTGCTACGGAAGCCTGGATGTCCAAACAGGAAGTCAGTGCATATTTTCAACAAATGAGAAAACAAATAATTATTTAAGTTTATCTTCTATTCATTTCTGAATTACCCCGCATTCCTCACAGTAATGTTGATTTACTTCATTTGTCATGATAAATGAATCCTCTCATATCTCCACTAATGTCTGAATACAACAATCTATACTGTTGGAACAATGATAAAGGTAATGCATGCAGAAGCTCACCTCGAGCCATCATTATTTACGCTGCATAAACAAAATCAAACACAGATCAGTCAGAGCTATTCTTATGCAAATGCTATAAAAATCTGTGCAAGGTGTTTTTATTAATAAAGCACCCTCTCTTCCACACAGTCCCAGTTTCTCCTCTTTTCTTTGAACACAGCGGGTCCTCCGATGATGTGTCTTTGATAGATTCTACACACCTCAGTTGTGTTTTTGTTCATTCTGCTCTGAATATGGTTGTTTTTTGTGATTAGTTCTTTTAAAGCAGGTTACTGAGGCAAAAAGTGTGACATGTAATCAGTTTTCCTCCCTGACCTTACTTGGCAGCAGCCTTGGGTGTCCTCCCTAGTTTCTGTCATCCATTACCGACCGATCCCTCCACCCCCCTCCCTGGGGTCCATTCTGCTGATGACGAAACCAGCTAAGATCTGCTTATGTTGCTCCCACACTACACTCTGACACAGAGAATGTGGGTAATAGCTGGTGTGGAAAATGCTGAGTCAGGGAAAGTGCAACCCAATATCGAGGAGGAGGATCCCTTGATATGAATCAGTGGCCCTTTGATTTCTTTTGAATTTCATATTTACAGTTAATTGTCATAAAAATACTAGTAATGCACCAACACTGGTCTTGAGGGCTGATTCCTATTTCTGATTCTTGTACCATGTCGACCAGCCCATACCACTTTGTCCAAATCAGAAGTTTTTTTAAAAGCTAATATTAACAAAGTTATGTGTCAAAACACACTAAAGAACTCCCCTGCTTCTCTGACCTACTGGTTGAAAGGAGAATTACAACAGTCAGAATTACACCCCTACCACAGCCTGCAGAAGCTAGCGGTAAAAACAAACTAATGCTAACACGAGCCAACTGACACTAAACAAGCCACAAAGGAAAAAGATCCACACTGATGGACAAAAAATATAACTCCAGTAGCAACAAAGCCAGGTAACCATCGGTCTGTGATTTTGTCGCCTCCTTTAGCTTCCTCAAACTAGTGTAGGCCACGCCAATGTTCACTCTGGTTTTAGCTTTTTGCTTTGCCTCCAAAGATATAACTCTCTTTCTTTTACATCCAGGCTCCATCATGATGTCAATAAAAAGCAAATTCTTCTTTTTTCTTCTTCTTACACTTTTTATATACGATCAGCAATCTGAAAGAGCTAATTGATAGCATTTATATTAGCTATCAAAACCACAAATCTGTTATGTAGTTTCTGGTCAGCAGGGGGCAGCAGAGTGCTGACTAATGTAAACGTTGCAATGTTTCAAACTCAAGAATCACTGAAACCACGTAGAAAGCAATAGCTTAAAGTGTTTAAAACTCATGTTTTAAAACATAGAAATGGAAGAAAAAAGGCATGTAGATGTTCAGCAATTGCTAGCATGAATTAGTGCTTTGTAAAGGTGCATTTACATACCCAAAATAAAATCTGAGTTTACAATTGGCCAATTAAGCCAATTATCCAGAGTACTGTCCGATTTCAATCACCTGACGATCTCTTTTTTTAATATTGAAAAGAAAGCACCCTTTTATTAGCGGATAAGAAAATGACTAGTTTGACTGGCTGACAAACACACACAGACACACACTAAAGGATTTCCTTTCCAGACAGAAAACACACCATTGCTAAATGACAATCAAAAATGTATTTGGTTCATGAACTCATCACAGCTAGATAAATATGTAAATCCATGAAAAATTCCCTTTAACTAACTTAATCCAATAAAATGGACTCTCAAGGTTTTTTATTATCACTACCTACCCATCTTTATTCTCACCTGGAATCTGAGCTCGTTGCTGCTCTTCTGGTTTACCGCTAAGTCTCTGAGTGCTCCTTAACCTGTGGATCCAAGCCACCCACCAACCGCTCCATCTCTCCTCCACGGGTTCTCCAAGCTGCCCGCTGTGGCAGAGGGCCGCTGCAGCTGTCCTTATCGTCTCCACACGAGGAGGAGAACGCCTGGCGCTGCCTAATTAATCGGGGCCAGCTCGACTCCTCTCAAACTCTTTTCCTCGACCACTTACGGTGTGAGAGCGCAGAGCCAAGGGTAGGAGTGTGTGTGCAGGTAGTGCAGCTCTTCCTCTGTGGGTAAATGTGGTTCTGAGTTTTTTTTTTATGTGTGTGTGTGTGTGTGTGTGTGTGTGTGTGTGTGTGTGTGTGTGTGTGTGTGTGTGTGTGTGTTCTCAAACTCTCTGGAGGCTTCTTAGCACCTATTTAAGGACCAGAGCTTGCCATTGCAGACATTTTCTTTACTTAATGAAGAGGGCCACCATGAGAGTCCTCCAGGAGGAGATCCGAGTTATCCGACCTGAAGCTCTTCAAACATGCTAATAGATCCACACTTTCAGTTCTCTTGAGCAACATTTTAGGATGTTTTCTATGTTTTGGCATCAGATTTTCTCTATTAGCCAGCTTGTCTGACTTAACTGTTGATTTGCCCTGAATTCTGTCTTACAGGCACAGCAACACTTCCTAACTCATTATCTAAATGGAAAATTAAAAGTCTCTAGATAACCTAACGTGCATATTTTTGGTCTGTGGGAGGATAACACACA